>NC_060239.1:36086863-36389898 GCF_021155785.1 Neodiprion fabricii | reverse complement strand
TGTATGTCAGCTACATTTATATCGAACATTCCATAATAAATTAATAGTTATAATAATTTGACAACTCGCATTAAAAATTATATTCAGAGGTAGAATTCATTTTGGCTGATCGGTAATATACAGTGGTCAAGTGTTCCTAACAATACTGACAAAACGAATTTACTACCACTAGTTTTCATTACAGGGTGCAAAAATCAGTGTGACGAGACTTTAGGATCAGTTTCTGAAATCCAAAGAACTTTTCTTTTTCTTTGACGGTTGGAATAAATTTTTTTACCTGTTAAATTCGAGAATCATTAATTAGGTACAGAATGGTCTACACGAGGTGACATTGTAAACTTGCATTGATCATCGATCAGGTATCCATAGACCATTGATTCACTAAATATAAATATTCGAAGCTTCGATCTTGTTAATAACTCTATGTACTTGCACACAAAGAAGCCAAACTGTACTAAAATGTCGTCAGTTTATCGGAAACAATAGCATTGAGACACCTTGAAAACGTTAGGTAATGGGATAATTTTCGCAAAAAAAGAAGAGAAATAAGTACCAGAGACGCTGGTTAGAGTTCGTTAATCACAGTTTATAATTATGTAACCCTTACAATTATAACAGTTGTGGTTATCGAGAATGGACCATCCTAACAATAATGTACAGTATTCTGATAGATACCCCAATTTCTATTGTAAAGATAGAAAATTCGTTTCACCATAGGTTTATTATGAAGTCTGCACGCCGTATAATTGTAAGGAAATAATTCTGTTGGGATATCCGTTATACATAAATTTCAGTCTAATTTGACAGAAACTATAATTTTGTTGTGTCTTTTAATATGGAATTTCTGAATATCTATAGCAGTTGGATTTACAACTTATAATTTTGCAAAATTGTTGTGTGATGTTTATTTTAGAGGTATTATTATGGATTGTGAGTGATTTTTGTACACATTAAAGTATTAAAACCACATGTATAGGTAATGAACGAGTTTTATTATTGGGGTATTGATGTGTGGCACGAAATGCTGCTGGAATAAAACCAATCAGTACATGAAAAAGATATTCTTCTGACAAAGTTCGGAGCATTCACCTGAAAATATTAAATTACGAATATATTGAATGTCCAAATTTTTCTGAATATCGGCCATGCGTTTAGTTTTACTTCCATATAATAAGGTTCAACAAGCTTGCTATTGAATCGTAGATTAAATACGAAATTGTCCAAATAATTATTGTATGTACATAAATAAGTAATAATTCAGTACTTACCGATATTTACTAATATCAAAGGTTGTAAGGAATATAGTCAGTTATTAATGGCCTTGGCGCAATTAGGTGCGGATATACATCATGCGATTAATTGCAATCAATGCAACTCGAGTTTTTTTTTTTTTTTGTTTACTTTTAAAATTGTTTGCATCTGAATTTTCGTATATATAAAATGATTTGTTAAATTCTATCTTATATACTCATACACGTATAATATTTATACTTACTATATTTATAAATGTTTGAAAATGTAAATAAAAAATATGAATGATGACACTGATATTGTGAAATTCTCATTATTTCTCCACATTATTTTCCAATCTGATGTAACATCTGAAAAACATGATAATCAACACGGAAAAATAATCAATCGAATAAGTACGTAATTTCATCGTCAATTATTCGGTTTTTGTAATGGTTTATTTTGTTAAACTATATAAAGCACATATTCATAATAGTAGATGTTGTGAATGAGTGAGTCATTATGGACCTCGCTGAGCACTTTTGATAAAAAATATCAACGATCTCATCATCAATAATAATTATACATAAGTATTCCCCGTAACAATTAATTATCAGTATTGGAGAAATGCTTCTATTGTTAACGTACTTTTTTTTCTCGATTTTAGGTGGTTTTCGGATATTTCTTCGCTTGTGTAAATCAATTACACAATTCTTTCAAATGCATCGATCATTTACATGGTATTATTATGTATACATCGGTTTACCGGCGGTAATTCAAACGCTTTTTAGAAACACAAATTTAAATCCCCGGATAAATACCATTATCCGAAGAACTCGGGAAAATCTTAGTTAACGTTAGTAGAAGATGTCACATAATTTGGAAACAATGTTGCATTGATAGTATCGCAGTGACAAACGGATTTTCAAACAGATACCGCATGTTCACGAAGGCAAAGGAAACGTCTTTCTAAAAAGCTGTTCAAGTCGCAC
The DNA here is from genome assembly GCF_021155785.1 of Neodiprion fabricii. Classification (NCBI taxonomy): domain Eukaryota; kingdom Metazoa; phylum Arthropoda; class Insecta; order Hymenoptera; family Diprionidae; genus Neodiprion; species Neodiprion fabricii. The sequence continues at coordinate 36,387,676 of NC_060239.1, read as the reverse complement.
ATGTTTATTACTAGCTTATGTGCCTGGTAAAACATACATCTAATCGTATCTTTTTATTTTCTTCATAGTGAAACTTAGACGCATTGTTTTTCCTAAAAGAATTCAGAACAGTTGTGTTGCGCATCGAATTTAGACCGTGGGATGAAAGTAACAAGTAGGTGTCGACATTGAAAACTGCGACTTGATTAATGGTCTATAAATGTTACCGTGTAATAATATGCACGCTAGTTATGAACGTGATGTACAAGTTTTTATACCTTGTCACTTTTGTAAATTTAACGTTTTTTTTACATGGGTTTCTCAATTTTTCATATGAAACAACGTTTCATGAAATGTGATTTTTCTTCAGATTTAGAAAAATAATAACTTTCATGTTGTAGGAACAAACGGATTATGATTACTGGTTACAGCACTGTATATGATCACCAAACGTTTCGTTTCGCATATTTCTTTCAACGGAATGTAACTTGGTAAAATCATGTCACACGAGACCACCATAGGGAAGTTTTTTTTTTTTTATGTTATATATTCAGTTTGTAGCAGGCTACGGTTATTGAAAAAAATGCAATCAAAAGTTCATATTTTAGTAGGATAATTGCAAAAAGAATAGCTTTTTTGGTTCTCTCAATTATGAAAGTAATTGAAAAAATATTCTACATTTTATTCACCGATATACATCGACTTGTTCAAGAAATGATTATGAAAATCTGTAATTGATATAGGTAGAAATGTTGAATCATAAATTGGTGATCAAATCCGCCGGCCAAATTATTTATATGCAGACAATGACTTCATCTCTTGATATTAATCATACTTGCTATTATTGGCCTTGCTTATATCGTTTGAATGAAGTTTATATGAGAATTGCACGTGTTATTTGATTTCATAATTTTCACAATAAAACTATTTGTTTTTTTTTTTTTTTTTTTTTTTAATTTAATTATTATTAACATTATTCATTAATTTAAGTGACAGCCTCGATGCATAAAATATGAACTAGTCATAGCGTATTATAGGCAATAACAATACTTCAACAGAAAAATAGACTACAATCTCATACAATATAACAAAGCATTGTCATTACAATAGTTTGATAGTAATAGGTAATATTAATCATTAATAATATCAATATAATTATCGTGTCACGTTCACTCAAACATTACTCCTCTGATTTTCTTTTAATTATATATGTATAGATATATATATATATATATATATGTATATATATACATACACACATATATATAAGATAATATCGCCATCTCGTTAACGCATTTTTTTATTTATATTATGTATATTACATTATATTGTTATTGGCTCAGTCTAACTAGGATCGCATATATCGCTATATCGTAAATGTATTATGGCAAGATTTACTGACATATCGTTATGTTCACAATCTTACCTTCTCTCATCCATAAAAGTACGAAATTTCGCCCTCCATATGCAAATCATCACTTCTGTCATTATTCTCAAAATATATTTACGACAAACTTCTGATGAAAGAGAAAAAAAAAAAAAAAAACAATCAATCACGTAAAAAGCTTTCTAATCGGCGTGATACAACATGTAGTTAAATAATGAACAGAAAAAGAAAAGAAGATTGTAAACATAATGATTAATATGATCAGCGTATCAGAACATCAGTTTATACGTTTACCACTTATTATATATACCTATAAAATCATAAGATAAAAATTATAACAAAACCCATTAATCCGTCCTATAGTATCACGCTTGCTACCATTTTGCAGTTTACGGTGCGTCAAGGTTTATGGAAACGAACGTGATTAATTTAGAAACAAACTCAGATAGTTTTGCGTCACAGTAAATATCGCAACAGTCACATTTTAGAAAATAGAAAGTACATGGTCATATAGCAACGGTTGAAATGGCACGCCTTCAGATAAACTCTGTATAGAGTGTAATACAAATTATTGAGGAAAGTAATAATAATATCGGTAGCAGTGATAATATGTCTTAAAGGATTAGTTTTCTACCGGTATTGGCTATGTCAATCAAACATTGGTACGGTATTAAAAATCACCTAAGAAATTCTTTCGACGTAATTGGTATTAGGCCTACATTTTTTGTCGCATGTAACAATCATGATTAATTACTTTGAAATAATGTTCACGGATGACGTGATAGAGTATCGTTTTGCTGCCTGATATTTTGCAAATTGTCTTGTTATTAATTGATCGTAACAAAGCCAGCCAGGCAAATGCGAAATCGCGTCAAATTATGCTTTGGAATGTACCAGGTGTTGCAAAGCATTGCAGTACACTCGCAATACACATTTCTTTTATCGTACACTATATAACAACCGTCACGGGCTCAAAGTTTTTGCATTCGAAAAATCTTCGATTGGGGTCTTGTTTGAAAGAGAGATTTTAGTCATAATTTTTTCCTTCCTTAATTTTTGTTTCGTGAGAGAAAGAAAGAGGAAAATCTCTGAACTATATACATGCATTGCGGACATAATAGCCAACTTTCTCAACACCATTTTACCGCGGTCAGTTACTTCTTTCGACGCTATACATTTGATTTTCACTCCTCTGATTACAATTTTACACTCACCGTTCATTTGTTTTTATATCACCTGATATATATTTCAAAGATATGCAAATCTAACTTGAGCTATTATAACTGTTTTTGCCCGTTACATTTTAGTAACATCTAATTTATTGATTTACTTTCTCCTCTAAACTGTACGGCTATACTCATTAAATTAGCTAACTCACTAATTATTATTATTATTATTGATTTATTCCTTTTTTTTTTTTTAAATAAAGCGCGAATCACAAGATAACTTTTCTTCTTCACTACTCTACACACCTGTGTTTTATTCTCCATTTTCCGTCTGTTCCTAATATTCGTTAGAAAATATGTGAAGCGAGTACCCGATGTGTTATTTTTTCATTCGCACTTAAAAATTTAGTTCACCTAGTCGAATTATAATGAACTCCCGCAAATAACGAAGGATTTCTTCTTTGATTACAAATACAGCGATTAGAAAATGATCGTTTCTTCATCGTAAGGCTAGAGTCGACTATGCTTAACTTTTAAAATTATTTATAATTTATCTTTAACAGCTACGATTATATAATGTCGTTAAATTTTATGTAATGTGTCGGTATGCCAACACTTCACAGATTAACATGTGACACTATTGGAGAAATGTACTTCATAAATTGCAATGAAAATAAATAATGTTCACACAAATTTTGCCATTCATCTTTTTTATATATAATCTTCAGTTGGTTCTAGATAGTACTCGGGTTAATAACTAATTGAGAACATGTGTCACCTATTAGTCTATGTTGCGTCGGATCTTATGCTCATGGACATAATTAATAGTAGCACTATTTTTTTTCGTGTAATGTTAACAGAGCTGAATATTTTTTGTCGAGTACGTGTAGTTGAATGTTTTAAAATTGACTATGTTATGCTCATGTTTTTTTCCATGTTTTTGTGAATTTTTTTTATATGTACCTATCATTACGTTATTATTTCGTTTGCTTATAGCGCATTGCTTGTGATAATATAATATGTGTGGGGTTTCAAATTAAAGTGAAACTTTGGAATGATATGCTTTCTTTTCATAAACTGTTAAGTATATCTGTAACTTGACTATCAGAGATTAAAATATACTTCTTGAACGTTGTATAATATTCTTGATAATCAAGAATTTAATATTATTAGTTTACATATTCATTAAATGATAGTTTCTAGAGTTATTACATCTGAATAATTTGTAAAATAAATAATTTCACTCGATATTGCATTAAAAGTTTTCATATGATAATGGAAAGTGTATAAGAGGGCTCTGTATTCATTTTTTGCACGAAACGTAATTATTGATTTAAATTTAAGACTATAATTATCTGAGAAACAAAAATCTCTTTGCAGTTTAACATTTTTTAAATTAAATACACGACGAAAAAGAAACAGTTCTCAAATTAAGATGGCACTTTACAGTGTCTTTCACATTGGCAGTGCATTTATGAATACATAGTTATCTTTTCAAAAAATCAAAAGTTTGTCGTATCTACGAATCGTTCTTCTGTAAATAAAAATTTCACGGCTAGTTTAAATTTTTTCTCTTATATTCTTTTGGCTTCTAAGTTTGGAACGATAGTTTTATATATGTTTGTCATAGAAAATCCAAGAGCAGCTGGAGTGTCGGTGTGAGTGAGTGAGTGAGTGAGTGAGTGAGTGAATGGTCTAAACTAAGTGGACGGGCGAAGTCGAGTATTGCCACCGAGGATACATTTCCACGACCATAATTTTTTTGTTTCAGTTTTTTTCGTCATCTCTTTTAAATACTCATCCTTAGTTTAATATTATATTCTCACTGTGTATCATTTGTGTAATTATGTATAGTATGCATATGTGTGTTCATACTTTGAGTGTAAATCTTTTTCTTTTACTTAGAGTTTACATTTACAATCATGTTCGCTAAGGCATTCATAATGGCAAGTATATTTAAAGGTGCTTAGCTCTGGGCTCTACTGAATATTTCACATTGCGTTTCATCAATTACCCCGAGTAAAACTAAATTGATTTACTCTTTGACTACGACAATGGGTTTAAAAACGAATAAGTGAATTCTTGTGCAATTGAGTCAGATCACAAATGTAATAGAATAAAATCATCAACGGTTGATAATTAATGGAAACAAATTGATTAGGAATTCGTAGAAATTTTTATACATACAGATAGCAGTTCGAATTGAGCCCAACGTAGCACGAATAACAGAGTACGAAGCAGTAATAACAGTATGATTCAATGTTTTTATATATTTACTATATCTGTAGCACAAGCGCGTGCTTTTACCGTAATACGATTTATATTATTGTTAATGTTTGTAACCGATATTATAATAATTTTATGTTTACCTTCAATTATATATAGATATAGGTATATATATATATAATTGACGCTAGGGTTTTTCTGTACAAGGCTGGCTACAGTTTTGTTTTAAATATCCTTATTTTTCCTCCCTTTTAAATCTCTTCTCCACACGGCTTTTTACACAATGAGAGGTAGGCGTACGAAGCTATTAAAAAAAAAAAAAATAAAGAAACGATTCGTAAAATTGTTCAAATCAACTAATAAATTTATTTTCGGTGATATCCACGTTTGGTTAATAAATACCAAAAATACCGAAAAACCGCAAACACGCAAATACCGCAAATTTGAACAATAACCGAATTCAAATATCGAATAGCCGAAAAACATGACGAATGTCGTAATTTCAGAAAAATATCATTAAGCAAGTACTTCGATTATCGAATGTGTAAAAAGCTCAAGAAGCTCCTAAAAACGACTGGCTCCTTCAATCAATTTCATTGTCCTACATAGGCTAGGTAATTGCAGTATTTATAATTACTGATATATCATTTTTGCACCGTACTTAATTTGAAACTGGAAATAAAAGCTTGATTTGAATAACAGTTTAGGAATGACATCAAGTTTCTTTTTATAAGCTTGAAATAATGACTTGCTGTGTTCAATTAATAGCGTTAAAAAATATTTATTATAGGCATTTTTCGACACGTTTTCTTACAAATACGAAAGTAATAAAAAAATTAAAGATCATTATCTTCTACTGAAAAGTTTCACGGGTACAAGTTTGTCGTAATGTCGTTAAAATTTATCACCTATGCAAAACTTGCAACTTGGTTCGATTGCCAACTTGAATGCGGTATATTTTTTACATTTCCGACAATTAAGGAAAAAATACAACTGTGCCAAAACGATGTACTTTAATCATTAAGAAAGAAAAACCTATCCTTGCTTTGGTGGGAAAGTATTACTCTGTCTTCATCTGAAATTTGTCTCGACACCTAATCCAATGTTATCACATCTGCATAATAAGATTATTATTCAACTTACATATATATACATATGTATATATGTATATTTATACATTTCTCCAGGACACTCTGCTGATGTATGGTTACAGGATACAGAGTACATCGCGTAATAGTAAATTTCGTTTTCGCTCAACGATTCATATGTATAAAGTACGCGTATATGTATTATCGCAATATTTAATTCACCTGCGTCGATATTAGTGTGAAGCGGTAACCTCATTCCTTCTGTATCCTACCATTATTTATTTATTCATTTTCATTCGATTATCACGGCTAGGATACCTAAAAAAACGTGCTCTTTATCCACAGCAATTATTTTACAATAGTTATAGCAAATTCCTAAATACTATATTAAATATTAGCTCATCGCAAATTCCTCAATCTAGTATTTAATATGTTTCTACAATACGCGTTTTATTATGAGTATGTTTTTTGTTATTTATTCATTTTTTTCTTGCGATAACTATTATATATTTATATATTTATAGTAGTATTGTTTTAACAGTTTTAGAAAATTTCGTTTTCTCCTGACCCTAGCTGCGATGAACACCGTTACATCTACAAAAGTATTCCTCAGCTAAAATTATTATTGTAGTTTCTTTTGCGTCCATACAATTTTTTTCAAATTGGCCGCGTTCAACTATCAACATTTTATTTTATTAATTGTTGTAAATCGTGACGCTGTTGTTTTTGTTTTCTCCTTTCTCAGACCACTGGACTGGGGTAACAAGCTTTGCTGACAATTTGCATGGTATTGTATTATAGTGATAACTTTATAATTATTATTATTATGATAGCTATTATACTGTGTAATTGTAATAATAATTTATTATGGTATATCATATTTATAGTTTTGTTTTTTTTGTGTTTTTTTTTTTTGTTTTTATAGTACATTATATTTGCCGTAAAAAGATATACTTGGTTGAGAAAGCGAGAAGGTAGAAAAAATAAAATAGAAATAGAAAAAGAAAAACACAAACATTGTACACCACTGATAATTCGTACATACATAATTATAGTATTGTTATATATAGGGTATGTATACGTGGGTCCCAAAAACTTTCAACAAGGTAACAGAGTTTTTGAGACCAGTGCATCTTTGTCTATTTTTTTTTCTTTTTTTTTATTTTCATTTTTAATTTTCATCTTTATCATCTAGTCTTTCTATAGAGTTTTGTTTTTCCAATCTTTCAAAGCCTAGGATACTCGCTGCGTTTTTACGTGTAATGTATTACCGCCCTTGTTATTACACAGCGAGACAGAGTTTTGCTACTTGCGTATAAACACAGCTTCTCTAAAATTATAATAATACACATCATAACACAGAAGATGAAACGCTCTTCACAAAAATAACATATTGAAAATTAAAAGAAAATAAAATCATTCAACAGAAAATTTTTGGGAGATTCTGTGAGGCACGCTACACGAATGCTTGTGATATATATTTGTTTTCCTTCTTCGAATTGTCACTCTACCGATTCAAATAAATCCGAACTACCCTGCTGTATCCATCCATATCATGAGATAAAAATTATTAATTATACTTGTTAATTAAAAATAATACGTCAAGCTGACCAGCATGTGAAAACAACACTCTGTCTTGCTGAATGTGTGCAAGGGTATAAAATATATAGCAAGAGAAACTAAAAAACTTTCATGTATATTGCTAAAGATAGAACTAATCGTAAGAGCACCCTTGTACTGGCAACAATATGCTTTATAAAACCTGTGCTTTAAAGAGTCCGTGTATTTCAAATGATAACTTGAAATATCGCAGGATCAGCTGCGATCTTGAGATAATTCCAGTTACTCAATCGATTCACGTCTTTTGTTACCACTTCTCTTACAGCACAGATTTGGGTCTGTATTCATTTACCGTACCGCGGTTGTGTATATTTTTATTTAAAGTGTCTCAACGTGGCGTTCACGTGTTAAAATTTTCTTTCTTTAATAAAATAAATAATGAATGCGTGTGTACGAGTGTTGTATGCGTGTATGTATCTTACCGAAGTAAAATGAAACAAGAAAAAAAAAAAAAAAAGAATAAAAAACAACCTTGCTTAGGTACAGCGCGTCAATACGGACCCCGTTAGTATCTCTGTGTGTGCTAGTACATAGAGTGACGTCATTGATACGAATCCTTGTGGAAGGTATCACTCTTGTGGAAGATCCGTCGTCCTTCACGCGTCAACTCTTGACTTGCAAAATTATTCTCTGACTTAGGTCTCGGTAAAAGGCAGGAGGGTAAAGCTCTCAGCTCCATGCTATGGACCTGAAATACAAGTACTAAATTACTCTAACGCGTTTATTTTCTGCACCTTGTTTACGGAGTAATTTTTTACACGGAAATGTATTTTAAAGGCTGTAAAAGTGTCGGGATTAAATTTTTATAAAGGCAAGGTGAAAAATGAACAAGCAACAGTTATTTTTGCGGAAAATATGCATAAAATGGAGATTTATTGACGAGTGAGTTGAAGGCTACTCCGAAACTCAGATTCATCAAAAAGACTCCATATGCGAACATGCCATAAATCCTATTTTCTGTGCTACTTCTTGTCAGAAGCTATGAAGTAGTAGAGTTATTAACAAAGATAACGCGGAAAATAATTTTCCCGCGTCTCAATATGTAAAAAACAAGATGAAATAAGATTTGTAAGGATTAGTCAAGGGTACTAATAATTGCGAAAATTAAAACGAAGGATTGTTAGTGTATAACATGCGGTAAAAATTCTGAAAAACCTATGTACGATGAAATGTTGAATAATAAGCAAGCAGAAATTAGCAATTAAATTTACCTGTCAAGATAGAAAAAAATTTATTCAGATACACAAAACAACGCTAATATAGGCTGTTATCACACAACGAATAGCCCAGAACATGTAACACATAATTATACAGAGTTGGTCTTGTTTTTAACGTTGTAAGTTTGGAGATACCGTAGACTCGGTAGAAAATGATACGTGCGTTGTATTGAGACCTAGTTTAACGGATGTAACAAAAGACGAAAAGCAACGATAATAGCTAACATACCAAAACAGGAAAATGATTTCGATATTTGGAAAGACGAACCGATTCTTCACTGGCACTCGCGTGAGCAGCTTGCTCAGCCAACGCGTTGACGACTGCGTTGATAGTTTTGGACTCGCTGCCCAAATCCTCTTCCCGATGAGCTACCAGATTTGGATTCTTGCCGATTTTGTTCAACCTGAAATAAGAGCTCGTTTAAGCGTAGGGAGTGTTGCGCGTATAATAACCGACAGGTTTGTTTAATTTATCAGAGATATGGCATACTTGTTGGTCAATAACCGTTACAAAATCGTTTTTTGAAAATAAACGCTAAGTGGTTCACTAAGTATTGTATACTATATGGATTATCGCGTTCTAAGGGCTGCACATACGGAAATCCGGGTGTGCATTGGAACATTGTTCGTAAGAGACAAATGAAATTGTGCCATTACAGTAGAGTTAACGACCTGTGCGATGATCTGATTTGGCTTGTTTTGATTACACCTTGATTACTTGGTAATCTTGCAGAACACATTTCCAATTGAAATGTGACGTCGCTCTGTACGTGACAGGGATTAATTGCTTTAGTGATTCTGCAACGTTATTGGATCATAAACTGATGTCACACTACTCTACAATTATACTTGAACGCGAAATATTCGAATATACCGAAAGCACAATTTGAACTATAAAGTTTCGCCAGAATTTTTTTTATCACGTTGCGCATCAAAATTTTGTTGTAACACATTTAGATCGATCTAAAAATTTCTTGCAAATTAAAGAAACGAAAGTGCAAAATTAATATCGTTCTACATAAGCGATTTTAAAAGAAAACTAGATGCTAAGAAATTCAAAATTTCACACAATAATATTTATGATCAACTATGCGAACAATAAACATCCTTTATTATTGGCAATTCTGATGGATCTTTGTTAACTGCAATGATATCGTGTACTGCATAACTTACTGAAAAATACGACTAATCAAGATCGAATCAAAACTAATAATCATCATCAGTACGGACAGTAAAAATGACTTATTGTTGGGATATTGTTGCGCATATGTAAATACGCAGACAGAAATTTATAATTAAGCTTTGGTTTTGTAAAAAATTCCAAATACAAAAACGTCAGTTCCGTTTCCAAGAATATTTTCCGTGTAATTAAGGAAGTTCATTATTCGAATGAAGGTGGTCGGGCAATGACGTGAGAGCAAATAGACGTTTCCAGGCTTCACAGTGGTCAAGCCAGGTAATTTTAGGGGAAATGAGGGAGGCTTTGTAAAAGAAAAGGGGGATATTATAGTACCAATATTATCTCATAGCACTGATGAAATAGAACAAAATTAGATGTACGCAAGTGTGTCCGTTATTTCAGTCATACAGGAATTTGTCCGGCTGCACCCCGAAAATATATTCATGTTAAAGAAAAAAACATTCTCTGTAAATGTGAAAATTTTCGCATAATATTGACATGTGCCACGGGCGATAGAAATTTTGAATATAAAGTAGGTAAATTGAAATTTTTCATGTTTTTTAATTATTTTGTTTTTGAATAAACTAAATTGGACTGAAAAAATTAATTTAATGCCGGGGAACAATGTTAATATTTCCAACTAAATGTAGGAATAAAATAATTTGGGGTACTTGTACTTGATACTTATTCCGTATATAACGACACGCAATTAAACCGTAAGATAGATAGTTTTGTAAAATAAAAGAGTTTTAAGATTCGTGGTATTTTTTTTTTTTTTTTTTTACAGAGTATTTTACTTAAAGAAAAAAAGTAACCGGCTGGAAATTGAGTGGTTTAGCGTACATTTAGGGGAAACCCTCAGTTTTGGAGCCCTTATAGAGAAAGGAAAAAATATTGGGTATTTTTAGGGAATTAGGGGTCCACTGTGCAGCCTGCGTATCGACTTTAAATTTTGTACAGCAAAAAACTACAAACACATGGCAAGGGGGGATGGGGGGGAATAATTTTCACGAATGAGACGAATAACGAAGTGATAAAACATCTATTAGCACACCAACTCGATAAAACAAACCTAACCAAAGCTTATACCTCTCGGCGGCAACGCTCTCCATGGTCCTTCGCATCAATGGATATTGATCCAGTACTGCATTGAAATGATCCACCGAGAGGCTGAAGAGATTGCAGTAAGTTTCGGCTCTCACTGACGCAACGCGTCTCGCGTTCGTCAACAGGCATATTTCCCCGAAATATGAACCATCCGAGAGGGACGTTGCGACTTCCCCATTCGCCATCACGATATCCACTATTCCTTCTTGGATAAAGTACATTTTTGAACCTATCGTACCCTCCTTGATGATTATGTCTCCTAGAACAGGGATTACCATTGCATTAAAAAACATGGCCAAGACATGAACGACGCAATTTTAAAAGTTGAATTTTTCAGTGTTCAAGCTTCATTCGAAGGTGACAGTACACACAAGTTATTCTTGCCATCGTTCTGTTTGGCGTGACATAGCGCTTATTGAGTAGTTAAAACTGAGAACCATCGTACAGTTGAAATAAAATGCCAAGTGTGCTAAGCACCGCCATTTTGAATTTTTACTAATAGTTTTATTCGTTTGTAACAAATACATCGCAAACATTCGAGCAGCATGTGTTCGTTGTAAAGAATTTGTCTTGCTTAATTCGATGAAATATTTTTAATTTTGTATATACGTAAATTGAAAAGATAATTGTACAGAGGATGAACATCAAAAGGGAAAAAAGAAAAAAACAGAGATCAAATCTAGTTCGTTTCTTGAAAGAATCGCATAAAATCTTTATCTCAAAGCACCATCTTGATTGTGCATGCTTAGAACTTTTGAAGAATCGTTTATATCGTGAAAAAAGACACTTTTACAACTTGTGATACAACATTCCGAAAGAAAACAAATCTCACAAGCTTCAGATCGAGCAAGAATTTTAGTCTTGCATCGTTAGTAGGTCACGTTTTTACTCAATTCTTATCTATTTTCGTCCGAGCTGCCTATTTTAAGGTCCATCCTCCCTAGAGTTGCACGTTTCCCACAACCATTACTGCCCAACCAATTGAGGTTGAATAATTTCACCGTTCCGGTTTTCTCACCTGGCTGGAAGACTTCGTATCTCAGTTTTGTAACGACGTCCGAAACGAAATTCGAATCGGCATTCGCAAAGAAAGGTACAGAGGCCACGAGTGATCTGCAGTTGTAGTTTATTACGTCCTGTGAAAACATACGAGCGTCGTCGATTATTGTTCAGGAAAAATGATATCAAGTGTTATAAATGTCGCTGTGAGAAATCAGTGTAATTATTATCCAGTTAATGAAGGATCGACATACTTCTCTTAATTTCTCCGACAACTCGCCAAGGATCAACTCTTCGTCGAAGAACTTGCCCTGGTATCGGTGCTCGAAGTACTCGGTTATCCGTTGCCTCATTTCTCGGGGCAGCTTTCTATACGCCATGTACTCCTCCACTTGCTTCACCTACCCCGAGAACAAGTTATCCCCGATCAAAAAAGTAGTTCACTCCACAAAATTATCCGTATAAATTGAATCAAGTAATCGAGCGTTTTACGAGTTGTCTTTGTTTTACTTTATAACGATTCAATGTAGAACACCGTAAGCGTAAACTATAACAAAAACTATGGCAAAAACATTTTGATACTCGTTCCTGCAGCGCCTATTGCGCCAAGTTTTCGATTAATATATGTCACGACGTTTATGTTCGTATTTAAAAAGATCTTCGTGAAGTGAACCAGAGTGTCTCCGTCATCTTTGAATTGTTCAGAATTAAAAGAGACACATCTGCGGACTTATGAAACCCGAGAAAGGTGATGGCAAGAAGTTGTTGACAATTTCTCTTCAATTCAACAGATAAAAAGAGACGACTAACGAGGTTTAATCAGGCAAAAAAAATTATTCATCAACAAATCAACATTCGCGTAACGCATTTATATTTATCTACGTACGCGTTTTAAGTGACCAGAGTTCATAATAGTTTCTTAGCGTGCAACGGAGACTTTCAATTTAGCAAATTCGTGCTATCTCATGATATTTACAAGTATTATTCATTTGTATTGTTTACATCATCCATAATCGTGTATCGTGGTATGCCTAATACTGCAGGTACGTTGCGAACTAGACGGAAAAAGTTTGCTAATAAAAATGCAATGGGTACATTATACCGCATGTAATGAAAGACGTTCACTTCGATTTTCAAGATCTCATCGCGGTATAAAAAAACGAGGAAATCAAAGCTTTCTTGGATTGGATAACTTGCATGAGCTTGTTACCCGTGACCGCTTCATCCAGGCAATGGTGAATTTTCTGCGTGAAAACTTACCTTTTCGCGATATTGTCTTCGCGACGAATCGAGGGATTGAATCAAATTTGTAGCATGACCAAGAAACAGGGCGTAACACGTCGCCCCGCTTATCATACTGAGCATTGTAAGCCACATGTCCGTAAGTGACTGAGGTGGAAACCTTCCGTATCCTATGCACAACATGTGCGACATGGCCTTGAATAACGCCCATGAATATTGTTCTAACCAAAACGAGTCCTGAAAAATAGAAATGTCGATACGTTCAATTCGAACAAAGAGCAATAAACTCTTAACAACAACAACAACAGAATTCAAATCATTAGAAATTGCTCAGCAATTCGGTCACCTTTTAAGAGCAATTCATCTACCACGATTGTAACGAAAAGTGAGACCACAAATGTTCGTAGAATTAAAAGTGTAAGAAAACGTTTCTCTGTTTTCTCTACCCTGACATGAATTTATGCTACGTCGCGTGCGATTCGTAAGAATAACTAAAAGTGTGGTACTTGCAAGATTAATTATATGGTAAAATACAGTAAAAAGAAGACGCGGCAATAAGAACCGTCTAGGAGCCGAGAAACCCGATACCAACAGCAGGGTAAAACTTGTCTAAAATTTTTTTCTAAACTCCCACGCGGACTTGACGTGGCTGTTCATCAACGCAGTCCTGCCGGTGCATACCTACTTTAGAAAGCCTAACACCGTGTGCGTGCAAACTTGCACACAGAGATGTCTGTAAGAAGTCTGAGAAGATGAGACGCAGATGTCTCGCAGTCTCGTCACCGCCGGTTTTCGAGGATAGACATCGTCGTATGATTAATGAATGCCAACGGCGATATTCAAACTACACGGATATACGAGCAGTCGCTACTGTGCACACATTCTGACGAAATCCTTCAGGAACCACGAGCGATTCGTCTCTCTCTTGCTTGCTCTAGCTTGCTCTAGCTTGCCATCGCTCAAACTTCAAGGCTGATTAAATATTTTAGGCGAATTAGATTGCCTCGCGGCTCGGGCCGCTTCTGCATCGAAGCGGTAACCGAGGGTTCCGATTTTCACATAACCAACGGTAGGTACCGTAATTTACACCCACTCTATTAATATTTATCAGATAACCGTTAGGGTTCACGGTAGCTGTGCGAATAAAATCCCATTTTATAATAATTCACGTCGAACGGAAAGAAAGTGACTTTTTTCCGAATGATTTGATAATGAAACATCTAGTTACCTGCAATTCGTTAATGGCGACCCAAGAGTTGCTCGGAAAGCCTTGCAGCATGGGAACTAGAAATTGTAGACATCCGCTCCAGTGACCGATGAGCAGCATCATGCAGATGAGATTGAATATTCTCATAAACACCGAGGCCATATTCAGGAACTGTCAACAACAGGGAAATGTCTTAGCAATTAACCAATTATTTCCATTCTACCTAAGGTATTTTAGGCATAGTATGGGTGTATAACGTCGAGTTTTTCTCACCAGTCATCATAGTAAAATCGTCACGTGTACATGTACACATACATACACACGTATATTTGAATTTCGAAGCCACCTTATACATGTATATGTATGTATATGTAGATATACGTATTATCGTCGAAACACAAATGGCCGCTGTCAAAATTTGATCTCTAATTTCATTCGAACCAGTTGAGCAGATAAATTTTTATCGTAGAGTAAACGTACGATTTATGTAAATATTGAGAATGAGTAAGAAATTAAATCAAACGATCGACGAAGAATGGATCAAATTTTCACCGCTTTTGTAAACTGTACACTGTCATTGATGTTGGAGAATAGAAGAGAGAGAGAAAAAAAAACCGAATTATCGACGTAAAACTGAAAGTGCATGCAGTACATGTAAAATGACAACAAAATACACAATTAATGTGATAAAAAAAAAAAAAAAAAATTTCCTCGTCTCAAGACCTCGTACACTGAAATACGGCTATATAACGTGTGTGTAATAAGGTGTGAACATACCTATGATAGGTACGTATGGTATATATGCATGATGCACGGTAAACGACCCGAACAATGATAGACCTAACAGACACAATTTACGTATGCGTGGGAAAAGAAAAGAAGTAAAGAAAGACGATGAAAACGATCGGTCAAATGTATAAGGTTTAATAATTCTATATAAAATACATGAAAACCACAAAAACGTAAAACGATCAAAACACACATAATGTACTTATATGGTAAATTAGAAGTAAATTCAAAAAGTTGACAAAAATAGTCAAACCAATCAAGACACACACATGTACTTATACGGTAAATTAAAAATAAACAAACGATTATAAACGTATGTTAAAAAGTGTCTTTGCCACAGATACAAAGGCCGTCCGACCGTGACCTCGACCTCGACCTCGACCTCGACCTCGACCCGGACGGTATCAACGATAATATAGCGTTGCAGGTGGCGTGAAACGTGTTCACGGGGTATCGATGACGACGGATGCATCGTTAAGGTGCATGTATTACCTGTCTGCAGGGATGCGAATAGCAGGTCAAAGGTTGAAAGCAAAATAGGTATACGTATACGATTTACGCTAGCAATTAGAGTGGGTCAGGTCTGAATACGCCCCTTGTATCTGGTTAGTCAACGCTATGCGTAAAACAACTACGGGTAAAACGGTAATAACAGTGATAATAATAACAACGACCACGACGGTAATGACGATGACGATGATATTAACAAATTTTACTAGGAAGGCATCAAATGGAATTACACGAAATGATCACGTCGTAATTCCATCTCGACAGGTTGTGTGATATTTAACGCGAACGTGCCTGAGAGTGACTTCCCTCCCTTTAGGTGCTGAGAGGGGGGTGGTGGCACCTCGCGGGCAACTTCAAGCGACAAAACATAACAGCTGTGGTTGTTGTTGCCGTTTATTATTGATGGTGTTGGTTTTTTTCTTTTTTTTTTTTTTTTTTATTTCTCTCTAGGTACGTTTTATTTATTTATTTTTTCTATTTTTTTTTTTGCTCCCTCAGTTACCCAATATTCACCATGTAAAAAATTCTGAAACAGTCACGCTTCCTCACGCCATGACACCTGAGGGTTACCTTCTCCGAGCTAATGAGAGACTGGAGTTAATTACTTCGGTGTCACCGCGTGTCTCGGGAGGGTTTCGTTTTCTTTCTCGCTATGAAATGAACTTGGCTTTGATCCAATTGCAGTCAATGCCGGGATTTTGAAAATTTGCGTAATATCGGTGATTTTTCACAGGTTAATGTTAAGTAACTGGGTGTAATTGTATACGTCGGAGATTTTTGTACCCAGAAATAGAGAGACAGAGAGACGGAGTTACCATAGAATCGTATACGGACATTATTTTATCGTGCAGTCGTCAATTATTACTCGTTTCTAACGGAAAGACATTTACGTGAGTATGTATAGAGATGAATACACATTATATATATATATATATATATATATATATATATATATATATATATATATATATATGTGTGTGTGTGTATATGTGAAGTAGGGTATCCAACTGCTAAACATTAATCTATACGTGTAACATGGTAGATAATTGATCACACATTTACCTAATACGTGTGATTCTGTGTATATATGTATAACGCCGTACTTGTTTTAATTGGATCGTAACTACACTAATTGAACGAGATGGTATTGCTATGGTAATTCACACTTATAGAGTACATGTATACGTTACCTCGTCTAATCAAAAGGGGGGAAAAACCGAACAAAAGGACACAGAGACGAGTACTATATAATCGTAACATTTATAAATGTTACACGTGGTTATGTGCTACAAATGGTATACCAAAAACTAACGATCAAATGAACAAATAAGATCCTCGGTGATGCTTGGGTGTATGTTGAGAAACGTTATACGTATATTATAAGCGTGCGAATGTATATGTGTATATGCGTATACATACATATACATACACACTTTTTGAAACCAACGACAAAAACGACGAATACAAGCAAAAAGCCAAGCGATAAAGCAATAAAGCACACAACAAACAGCCAATGAAGGCAATAAGCTTGATATAGCGAGAGGACTAATCACAGAGCGGCAACAGGGAAAGCAGCTTTACACTTTATATCCAATTCTGTATAAAATTTATTTGTTACTTTTTTTTTTTTTTTTTTTTTTTGTTCACCAGTTTTAATGCGAGCGGTGTGTGATAGGCGAGCTTACGGTGGAGAAGGGACGCCCACGCGCATGCGCGATTAAAAAGGCACGTCCACCGCCTAGCGTTCATAATTTATCCCATTATTGACGGACGATTCTGATTATCTCACTCGGTTAGAACGTCGGTAAAAAATACAGTCCAGTTTCGACGAATGGTTGAAATGTTACGACGCGTCAAAGTCTCGAGGTGTGCGGTATAAATGAAGGAAGAACGGTAAACCATACGGAAAGTGATTTGGATGAAGTAAAATTTCGCGAATTCGCTAGGCGGCGTCGATTGTGATGAGAGCATGACCTATAGCTGCAGGAATGCGACGGAGAAAAGCGAACGTTTTTTAAATATAAACCAACGAGCCAATCAGTGGGCGGCTCTCTCCTGCACTACCCTGGGAGGAGTTTTCCGTCTCGTCGTAAGCCTGTGGTTTCAAAACAGATGAAGATCTTTTATTGAGATTTGAAGAAATCGCGACTGGGATTGTTTCTTCTCATCGGCGGCGTGTGATTGTTGCGAGAATAAAGTCAATCGTTAGCATAGTTACACGAACGTGAATTCGTTAGATCTTCGAAAGTTATTCATCAATTTTGAAAGCTCGAGGTGTGACGCGAGAGAGGTCGAACCAGGGATTGAACGGGCCGAGAGCTTGCCCAATCGTTAAGGCAGGTTACCTTAAAAATAAGGTTGCTTTTGCTGAAACCGGACTTCTTTTTATTCATATTGTCAGAGCTTAGGCGCCCCCTCCGCTCAGTGCGTTTTTTTTGTAGGTTCTGCAATATCTAGAAACAAAAGAAAGCCGGAACGTAGCACGACATAGTAGGAAGACAGGTCACAGAAGGTCACAGAAATACAGGAGAAGAACAGAGCACGGCTGCTGCATTATGTATATAATGTAATTGGTTACGTTAGATAAATTTGTTAGTCCTCGAAATAGCGTAAGAGTTCAACAATTAGATATAATATAAGTTGAGATACGCATTGCAGTTTAGTAACTCGCTGTGTAAGTGACCATTACGCATATATGGATAGTTTGTAAGTTACGTTGTGTCATTAATATATGCATGGCGTTACGCAAGGTACAAAAAACAGTCCGGTGCAACATCAACGATTCACGGTATAATAATACAATGTCGTATGCACAGCTTGATTGTGAAGAAGTCAATGAAAGCTCCTGCTTTTGCCATCGCCCATCGCCACGCATTCGACCCAAAAATTTATGCCGTTCAAAGCTTTCAAAAATCCCTAGTAAGTATACTTTCAACACGTTAACGATATATGCATGTAGGTACATACGTCACGTGGGTAATAATCCACCGACCTGAACACCTTGGTAAACAAAAGTATGTTTGCTCGACTTGATTTTAGACGGACAAATTAGATAGAACGAGTAAAAATATCTATGTATATTTCTCGAACGACTCGTAGACAAATATTATCGTGCAACTTATCGTTAACTCACATTTCGAGATGTTCAAAATTCTATTTGTCAACATACTGCAACATGTTTGAATCTTTTCATTTTCAATGCCAATATAAATTTTAATTCCTTACCAGAAAACAATATATGAAAAGGCGGGGGAAAAAAAAAAATTGGCAAATTTTGACACTGTGTTCTTGTAAAACGGATTTATCGTTTGATATTGATTCACATTTCTGGACTTGATTTTTTATTAAATGAAATTTTCCCACACGTCGACGAAATGAAAAAAATTGTACGATATTGAACGAAAAAAAAAAAGAAAAAAATCGTGCCATCGTTAAACCTGCAATTCGTACAAGTTGACCATCATGAGAGGCAAGCCATTCTTACAAAGCTTATGTTAATCCGTACGGACTTGATGCTTGAATGTAGGCACATTGTTATAACAATTATATTTCTATTGCCTCGACAGCCCAAGCGCCAAAGCTATAAGCGCAAGCGCTTTTTCCGTGATTAATAGGCGACTCGCTTCAATACAGTTTCCAAAAATTGGAAAGGAATTCACCTGTGTGTGTTGCGTGTGTATGTGTATGTGTTCTCCATTTACTTTTCGTAAACATGAATAAATGAAACGAGAGAGAGAGAGAGAGAGAGAGAAACAGGGTTCAATAAATTACGTATGATATAATATACTGTGAAAAGGTTGATATTATTTTCGTATGTATTCTTACTATAAACACAACGATAATAATCGCTCCGCAAATCTTTGTGCTGGTTCAAAATTGAAAAATAAAAGTGAAAAAGACGAGTAGGTGCCTTCCAGACATTCGCGTACGTTGTAAATTGTTATCAGATCCTTTTCGCAGTATATAAAAAAAAAAATAAAAACGCGGCCCGCGGTGAAAGATAAATACATTCATGTTGAGGGATCGTTAAAGTAGTGATTGGTCGTATAATGAATGTGCGTGTGTATGAGACATTCGGCTTGCGTTTGCCACCGAAAATTACAGACAAAACTCTGATATATTATTTTATCACGGCGCGTGTAAAGGAGAAGAAAATTTAATAGAATAATAATAAAAAAAAAAAAGAAGAAGAAAATTGTTGAGATTAACGGTTGTTGAAGAGGTGTTCAAAATTCGCATGTAAGTGTATATATGCGTTATTATTTTGTGTGTTTATTAAACAGATCGAGCATTTGAAAGTGGTTGAAATGCTCAATGAAAGACTGGAAAGAGAGTAGAAGGAAAAGATAGAAACGACGAGGATTCACATGTAGAAGTAAAACAGTGTAACATCTGCCCGCCAATTATTAACCGGCTTACCGACCAAATATTATAAACTGTTATTACACACGGTTCACGCAACATTAATTAGTAACGATTAATACATAGACAATGATACTGTAAATAATTATCAAGGGTATCGTGTAATGATGATGCTATAATTTTTTCATTCACTTGTTGCACTTACTTTTCGCCGATTGAGTTCATTGAAAACACAGTCATGCAGGCCTTCAACCACTTTGAAACAAATTCGTTTCCTAAATTTTCAATTAAACAGTTAGTAGATAGCAGTAGTATAATAAATACAAGCAATTATTGTTAGTAAACGTTTTCATCGTAAAATTGCTCGTAAAGTTTCAGTCGTTGGTCAACTTGCACATAAAATTTGACCGAACTGTTAGAAATGATTATGTCTCTGTCCGAAAGTACATATAAATATATCACACATATGTACGTATGTGTTAAAATAGTGTAGCACATTTTTAGTGTGTATGTGTGTGTACACGATAATTGACGTTGAGTATAATTAGTCAATTCGAGTCTGCTTTACAGACTTTCCGTCACTATTATTTTTCAGAAATAAATCAGAAGAAGAGAACCACACCGTATAGTTTTTTTCTTTTTCGTTTGCGGTTTTTTTTCTTTTTTTTTTTTTTTTTTGTCAGGAAATACCACCTCAATTTAGACGATGAGCTCACGATCGACTTTGGATTCAAAGTAAAGCGTGAATCGATCGTGAGCCGGTGAAAATAGGATATACAATACACAGACGGATAGACATAAACCAGCCTTAAGCGCGTTAACAAGATGCGATAGAGAATCAGACAGTATGAAAGCACTTGAGGCAGGTCACACATCGATTGTATATATATATATATATATGTCAGATATTGAAGTAGAATTCATAGCAAGGATTTCCGACTATACTATGTAATATTAATACGATGAAAACCTATCGAATATAAAATGTTATCATGTATAGTACACATATCAAATCATTGTCATTGGCATATAATTGTATGCAATATGTAGTATAAAAATATAATCTGACACCGAAATTGCACATGCAATTATATAAATATTAATGTAAATTATGTATAAGGTATCACGTAGGCCGTAGCGAACTCTTCAAGATCCTTCCTAAACAACTTTCAAATGCACAACCAGTCACATGTCAAATTATTTTAAACGCTATATAAATGTATCGTAATACAAATTTCTAAACCACTAATTATCTCGAACTTCTATACAATGTGTGTATATATATATGTAATTGTAAAAACCTTCCAATAACTTCAACGACTATTCTAGGATTAAAAACAAAATGTGGAAAAAAATTAATAGAATATAAATAAAAACCGAAACGTATTTAAACGATAAACCGGACCGACGAATAGGCTCAACCGGTAATAAAAATTAAACTCGTAATCGGGTTTCGTAGCACGTGCGTTACGGCTTATACTTTTTTCACTTGTGCTATCTAGTTCAACAAATCGGCCAACAAGTATTTATACCCGAAGGAAACGAAAGAAACGAATAAAAATGCATATTCGTTAGTGATGGAAAAAATTTTAAAAAATTAAAGCAATACTTTCATCATCCGTAATTGTCTTGCAATGGGTTGTTACAATCCGGCGGGATATTCGAAACGAAGTAGAAATTTGAGATGGATTTGAATTCGTCTTTTGTCATCTTGAACAACTTGCACGCTGAAGCCTGACAATTATTTATAACACATAAACCTGTCTACATTCACAAGACTGTCCTAAATTGTATGGTAATTATTTTGTCGCACCTTTCATCGAACACGCCATTTCGACAGGCCGATAAACATTCTCTTGCAGAGGAACCAGTTTCGTGAATGAGAACAAATTTGCTCGACGTGTTACGCATTCAAATTATAACACTGGTTTCGGTATTGCCAAGGCATTTATCGTCGCGGCGTCGTTTCTATTTGATTTTCATTTCATGCCTCGCAACGGGACTCGCGATGGGCTGCTTCAAGGTATTTGACCTTTTCACATATTCACGGTATCGGAAAGACAAATATTTATTAGAACGTGGTCTTGGATACCATCTTGTCCAGACTCGATCAATCGTGGCTGCGGCGAACACGTAACGTGTCACGCCAACTTTTATTATAATGCATAAAAAGAGAATTAGAAAACTGGAACTATTCCTTGTGCCTGTTCCGCCTTGGGTATGAAAATCATTAAAATCGATTAAAAATACCACATTTCAAGCACTTTGAATGTTCTGGCTATAAAACATTTTCTCGTACGTTATTTTATTTTACGTTAATTCGCGTTCCCTACATAACTGGCGGAAAGAAAAATATTGCTGGTGATCTTTTCAAAACGAATTCTTCTCTTTCTCTAAATTACGATTTCGACGGTATTGTAAATGAGAGTAAAGAATTAATAATCTGGTTTATTATTGCTTTACTCTTACTTCCGGATACAGATTTTCTTACCGGCGACGCTCATCGAGATGATCTGTGGTAATTAATGTTGTAATTACAACTGTAAACAATCGATCGCGATGGTGGTTTAATGGAAGAGACTGTGTTAGAGTCATAAACGAAAGTTGTGTCTGGTCTTTGGCCATGTCGACAAAGCGTGCAGATCGATATCACGAAAGATATAAAAAAAAAAAAATTGAACTAGTTTTCGGACAGGTTTGCAAATTTGCAAATCTTCAAAGCGAGACGCGGTGTCCGAAAGAGATTTTCTACAACGCAGTTTCGTTTAATACCGCGAATGAATTTTGAAAAATTTAGAGTTTGCCAGAGACGTCGCGTCTACGCCAAGATTTTTACCCATGCGCGAACAAATTGGATCAATCAAGTCTCGAATTCGAGGTCTTTGGTCTAGAATTCTCTTTGAAATACTCGTCGCGTAATTCGAAGCGTTAGCGATGTTGCGATAAAGACTCCCTTGCTGCAGCTGTCAATCTCCTTCTTTATTCACACGAAGTTATCACTCCTCCACTTCTAAATTCCATCTAACAAGATATTCGCCGTCGTTGCTTTTAGCCCAGGCGGTGTTTCACCTCCGGACGATTAAAGATGAAAGGATCAACTCAAACTTTAGCACTCGGTGATCTCATTCCTCGCCTTGATCACCGATGATTTTAATCTCCGACGTCTTGCGGGTTAGTTACCGAATTTCGCACGGTTGTATTTCAAGGATTGACAAACAGCGAAATTGTTTTATCGAAATGCGTTTTTTGCCACGTTCGAGATTCAAGATATGCGTCCACGATCGGAACATCGTAAACAAACCGAAACGTGAAATTTGTTTCTCAACAATTTGCTGCTAAATTTTACGTCTGATTTCACCCCTGAAAGTACCAATGAAGGTGAAGGAAGAAAGCAAAAAAAAAGAAAAGAAAAAAAGAAAGTAATTTCAGTCGAGCCGGAAACATCGGATATTACGAAAGATAGAGCAGAAGGATTTTTCAGACCTGTTTAGACGAAGAAGATTGACTGAATTTTCGATACCCGACGTAGCTAATTTTCCATTCACTCTATGAATGCACACATATCGACAGCTGTTACAGCCGATCGGAATATAAATGAGCATATATTCAGGATCGAGCATATTAGGTGGAGAGTTGTGGAAACTAGTTATTCACCGGCACGTCACGCCTGGCAACGTAAGTGTCATTATGTGTAATCAACGAATGACAGCGAATCGAGTAATGACAACAACGATTAATTGACGTTCATATTCCGACAACATCGAATACGCGAGTGAAGAACGGCTCGTATTCAAGTTTAAAGAAAAGCAAAATAAAGTTAAAGAAGAACCGTAACGAGTAATTTCTTGGCTCATTAGCAGCTATCGAATTAATCCACACATGTGGATACGGATGTGTGTCAGATTAAACGAGCGAGTTATGTTGATGACGATTTCGCCCGGTGACAGCCTCCCGCTAAATGCCAAGTCATTTTTTATTCTACCGGAAATACGTTCGGCCTAGATAATCCCCGACGTTTATGTAAGAATCGAGGATAACTGACGGACCGATGGAAAAAAATTAATATTTACACGGGTAATGTCTGTATAAATCTTGCGTATACAAGGTTAAATTTAAACGTAGATTGAGAATAGATCGAATCCCCGGTTACTTCGGTTATCGATGTTAATGTTAACACATGTTGGACAATATCATGAGGCTTGTAAATTTGTAACCGAGAAATCGAGCTTTCGGTATAATTTTTTTAATCATATTTTTAGCGAAGTGAAACTTTAAACAGGATGTTGATCCAAACGGATACTTGGTCGTGTAATATTTGTTGATTTTTGTATCGCTTAGTATAACGCATCGAACACTATCGTAGAATACTTATTTCTTATATATTTCGTCGACATCGATATTCGTGAAGACATTCGATTATCGGTCGAATTTCCGAACATATTATAATCTATGCGTTGCATAATATACCTAAGCATAATAAAATCGTCGTGCTTTCTTATCAACTATATATAACATACGTATGTAATCATGACGGATTAGCAGCGTTAGGAAATCAAAATTTTTAGCGAGACAAAAAATTATCCTGTAAAAATAACACGTGTAATTAAGCAACAGTAACAAAATAGAAATAACCCAAAAACTCGGTACGAAGGAGCTGGGCAAAAATTCGTTCAAATTATGGAATTAGGGTAAAAAAGGTCGGTTTAAGGCAAATTCGACGAACGATCAATAATACAACTCAGGTACCTAACGGAAAGTTTAAATTATAAAAATAAACGGGTAGCAAATCAGGCAGCTAAACAACAACGAGTATAGTAACAGCAAGCAAAGACAGAACTAAAAAAACAGGGGCACACTGACACGGTCACATTGCCAAATTCCGGGCAGGGATTACACCTATGACACTTACAGGCAGCCCTACTCTTGCCAGACCAACCAACACTTGCAAATCATCCTTCGCGTCCAAATTCTTTCTCAATTTAATATCCCGTGCTTGGGGTGTTTTTTTTTTTTTTCTTTCTCTCTCTCTTTATCCCCGAAGAAAATTATTTTAGGACGAATAAAAGGATCGAAGGAAAAACACGCACGGACGGAGAGAGCGATGATAATTATGATTAAGAAACCGTGAGACGTCACGTTTCGAATTGCGATTTATTGAGACGAAATAACGACTTTTTGGACGTGAAAGATTTTGCAATAACTATATTAATCGAACACTCGTTAGACTCCTAGTTTAGATGAAGATTCCAACAAAACCTGACGAACATAACAACGGTCAAAACACATCAGTCCCAGGAAGGATTTTTTTTATAGGAAAAGGGTTGAGGATTGGATCCTCTGTCAACTCGACGGTCTATTTATTTTCGCACGATATCGGAACAAGTTGGATCGAGTTAAAGATCGCCGTGATTCGTCGCACGCGGTGATCATCAATGGTGAAAATTTAACGCAACGTGGTTTCGCGAAGTTTCTTTTCAACGATATCGAAGCATTTTCGGCCTCGCAAAAGTCCGACTTAAAGAGAAAAAGATTCATTTCGCGAGCTCGTCTCTGAGAATTCCCCCGAGTATTATCCGCGAAACGCTGTCCTGCAAACAAAAATGGATTATTAAATTTTTCAACGACCATCAAATATTATCGCATCCCACGTCAAAAGAGCCACAAGACACTGTTAAACCCGATTTACAACGCAGCAAAATTTTTTGCAAATCCTTCAGTAGTCCGTATCGGTTTAGTACAGAGTTCGTCAACACAATTTTCTGCGACTCAACAACAGAGACTTTAATTTTTTCTCAGGTCTGAGAACCCGCACCCTGCAAGGGTCAATGAGCAAGCATCAATTACACCCTTCTTCGATTGAAATTCGAATAACGTGAGATCGAACACCGAGTTCGGTTGCTTGCAGCGTGCATTTGAAACAGAACAGTGCTCGACGATCAAGAGTATTCGATTAGATCAAGATCGATCATCGCGACCGTTGACGTATTTGAAAACGATTTTCAGTCTACGTTCAAAAAGGACATGGTGGCACAGGATTGAAAAGACCGGAAGGATGTTGCGTGGGGGAAAAGTCTCGATGAAGCAAAACTCTCTAATACACTATATTGGTGTACACGTCGTATGGTAGTATTGGCAGTAGCAGTAGTAGTAACGTGAATTGGGAACGGGTAAGTGATAAGTGACTGCTAGAAAAATCACACTCTGTACATAAACGTGTGTAATTATCTATTACATACATATATATAATAATATACGTGTATATATTATTATATACAATATATAACGTATAACATTCCCGCGTGTATGCATATACAGTGATGATTTTTTTTTTTTTTTTTTTGGTGTCGTTGGATTGGACTGGTCAGTTTTTTTTTTTTTTGTTTTTTGTTATCAAGATTCTTTTCAACTCCGTGGGAGTGTTTTTTGGTTTTTGGGTACTTGACAGGCACACCTTGCTGGTTCGGTCTGGTTGCGGCGGAGTCGCCCGACGCTCGTAGTGCCTCTCCGGCTGTTGGTAAAGTGGTATCTGTTCCGTGTTTTCGAAACCCCACGAACGGTTCGGATCGTGTTCCACGTATGTTCATCCAGGTGGAGGTGAGAGGGTATCCGCAATGTTTGGAAGACGTGTAAATAGGTTGTTATTTTATCATTAGACGACTCCTCGACTTTCAATGCCTAACTCTCCCTTCTTTCGCATACTCATGCATACACCTATACGTGTTGTATCAACACGTCGATAATGTCGATACATCGATACGTCAATATACGTATTTGCGTACAAACATTATTTCCTCATTCGGCTACGTAAATTATATTATTTTAACATCGCCGCGAGTATCACCTGTAAGACTGTTTATGAGAAAGAATTGACACCTTCTCATCCAAAGCCTTCGTCGGTAAATTATTCACGGAACGGAAATGAGGAGAAAAAAAAAACCATCAAAACAGAGTTTCGTCTTTTTCGTTTTTGATCAAACGTTTTCGTGCAATCGGCAATTTGTTGTCGATTCTTTTGAACTAGGATTCGACTGTGAGCTGATACTTTGCTTGAGAATGTGTCGTTTGCTTTTTTCGGGGCTTGGGGGGAGGGCGGGGGAAAGCTTATCGTGTTCTTTGACCGAGTAACGATGTATGAAATACAGGTATGAAAATGTTCAAGTTTGCGAACATCGACTAGATCGAAGAGAGATGAAAAAATGGAGAGGGAAAAAAAATAAAAAAAATAAAAATACAACAAAATTTTAATAACCAAAAAAAGATGTATTTACATACAATTGGTTCGTTGGTCTGTACTTTAAATATATCGCGATACAGTAAGCGAGAGATACAAAGAGAGAGATAGAAATAGAGTGAAAAAGAGTAAAAGACAGAGATATGAAGGGATGCTAACGAATTCAAAAAGAAAACTCATCAACATAGTCTATCAAGCTTAACATCGTTGTTTGTAGATTACTATAATTATAATTACAGGTAACGTGAAACGCCTCGATGTTCTCATTAAATTTCGACGAGAGTACGAATAGAACTATTTTGTTGAATCTACAATTTGCGTATCATAAGGCAATGATTGAATAAATTGCATAATGGCCAAAAAAGTGACAGGCGCGGTTTATTTATCTCTGCAGCAATCTGACCGGTTTTGCGACAGCTATGCGATGTAACATAATTGAAAAAATTGTAACTTATTCTGTTATTCTATCCCAACCGCGCTCGTGTAATAAATTATTACGACTTTTATCACCGTTCGAGGCGATAGGAATTAATTTTATTGGAAAAACTGTAAATACAAACGAAGAAACAGAGAGTCGCGATTATAATGCACAAGGCGAAAAATCTTCGAAGGCTCTGTTGTCATTTTTCAAATGTGAAATTAATTACGGATTACGACTTGCGATAAAATGACGTCAATCATTGTTCCCCAATTTCTCCCCACATGTGGGTGCTTCTTATTTTCTAGTCATTATTCACCGAGTATTTACTCTATAGAAACGCAAGTCGAAAAAATAAAAAAACTAAAAGAATCGCGGCTCGATTTTCCCAATTCGTCACCAACAACCGATCGGTTAGATCATACGTGAAAAACCGCTGCAAACTTGATGGTAAGAAATGAATTTCCTCGCACGTTTTCATCGTCAATTGCGTATATATTTATTGCTGCAACAATATCGCCGCGTATAATATCCTGGAGAAACGACGAGCGTTACGTGAATTGGTCGATTACGGTTCGCCTGCGTCGTTCAACAATACTTCAACAATTGGCGAAGAAAACTGTTCAAGACAGCCAGACAGCGAGCTAGCCAAAGGCTTTATTTCAAAGAGAACTGAAAGCCTCTGTCAGGCTGCCATCCGCAGCCCTTTTTCTCCATTGCGGAAATACGAACATATTTCTCAGGATGCACGAGCGGCTGGCATCTATCTGTATTACAAATCTAAGGACGGATCGCAGAGGTGTGTTCAACACGATACCGTTCTGCCTACAAGTGTTTGTACACACAAGTAACGGAAATCGATACTTTTGCAGTTATTTCCGTTGCACGAAACTTTCCGATCGGACGTAACGTACGAGAAACCGGATTCCGATCATCATTATTACTATACCCATTGCGCTCGTTTGAAAAGAACATATTACTCATTTCTAGAAAGGATTCTTACATATGTCTGAAAAGAAGAAGGATAAATTTAAAAATAAAATAAATAAAATAAAAATTCGAACGGATTGTCGAAAGTTAGACGTAACAGTTTTTGGTGAAATTTAGTTAACGATCGGTTATTTTAGGTCGGGACGAATCGAGAAATAAGTAGGTTTAACTTGGAAAGAGATATTTGAGGGATGAGAGACTCTGGAATATAGGTAAATAATAATGTTTCATCCGTGCGTATTTTTGGCCTGAAACAGCGTCTCGGTTGGTTGAATATAATAAAAAATAAAAAAAAAAAATTGGGGTAGGTGCGTGATACGACGCTGTTTTGATTAAACTTTGAATTATGTATTTCGACCTCTCGTCGCGTTCCTCGGCGTGTTTGGAGAGAAGAGGTTCGCGAAAAGAGTTGTAAAGGGAGAGGTGAAAATAAAAAAAAAATTAAAAAATAAAAAATGAACAGGAAAGTGGAAGGAAAGAAACGTTTTATCGCTAAAGTGAAGAGGAGAAAGAACATAGAAAGAGAGAAGAATACGACGGAAAAAAACAGAATCTACGATTTTTTACCTACGATATTGATTAATTGCCTGTTCAAATATATAATTATACGCCGACTAATCAAATCGTTATGCATTGATTCGGATGTGTGCGTAAAATTGTTGTACCTGGCGAAAATAAAACACATTTATGCAAAACGTCGATTTACGATAAATTGTGAAAATCTACGGATAATACGTAAATAACAATATATTGGTGAAATTTAATTATGGTAGTGTAATTAAACAGCGCTTCTGAAAATATTTAATTCAAAATGCTTTTAACGGACGTTTGTATGATTGTATCGCAATGTTGCCGGAAAAGAAAATTCAGTTTTCGGTCTGTGGCAAATATAATCTGGTGAAAATAAGCTTAGTTTATGTTACCAAATCCTTGTGGTATAATATAACCGTGAAGGAAAGTCCATATAGTAAGATTTAGCCACGAATTGTTAAGGTAAACAACAAAGGAACATCAAAATGTTGAAGGATAGAAACAAGATACCGAGTTTATTGCTATAAAAAGAAAAAAAAAAAAAAACAAACATGAACGACAATTAATATTCAACGTTCGCACGACGTAGCTTTAGATATTTCGTTATAAGTAATCGATTGAAACAAATAGGTACGTATTCCATGATCGATGATATGGACGCAAAACTTGTGCTGTATAATTTATAGGAAACGTGATTATTGGCATACCTAATTATATATATATACGGTTTGTATTTGTTGAGTACCGCGGACTTCGGTAGCAATTTTGCAGTAGTAAAAAAAAAAATTGCTTCATTGCGCAAATGCAATCGCTTGCTAGTCAATTTTCATACATTATACGCTAAATTTGCTGGTAAACTTAACTTAACTTACACAGGATTGTATATTTATATGTATATTTATATGTATGGTATAGATATAGTACGATCGTAAATATATGTATATTATATAAATGTATATTAAAAACGAGAGGGTTGATACGAATGAGAAAAATGTCTAGGTACTCACATAAACCTCCTCCCATTGCGAAACGTAACGAACGAGCCTCGAGAGACGAAGTAACCTGACCAACGACAAAAGTTTGGCCAGCCTTAGAATCCTAAGGGCACGTCCAGCGTTCAGGAATTGCAACGACTCGCTGAAGTCCTGAAACTTGTGCGAAGGAGTTATACAAAAACAACATCGAGGCAAAAGGAAATTTCGACGTGACGAAGTAGCGTCGACAAGTTTTTGGCAAATTGATAGTTTCCGGAAAAGTTTTCAAAGTCACGCGCGAAATCGGAGGCTGTATTATAAAATCAACATGGCCGCCGTTAACCGCACACACCTGCGATTTTCTTTCTTTCGTACGATTCTTTTCGAAATTTTTTCATCAACGAGCGATATTTCAGACCGAACAATCGAATGGCAAGAATCATTTAGTCGTTATTTGACGTTAGAAAAAAGCTCAATAACCGATACAGCAAGTGAAATATATATGTGTATAAATGATCGCGGCTTGTTTTACAATGTAAAATCCCTTGTCACAACATTTATGCATGTCGATATTATATCCGCATCGGGACACCACGAAAGGCTCAGCCTATGCATAGCCAATGCTTGAAGCTTGAACAGGTGGAGTTAGTTTGCTTCGGAGATTAGGTTGGGTTGGGTCAGGAATCGAGCGAGAGGATCGTAGCAAAATTAAGGACTAACGGGTCGTACCGCCCGAACAGGAAGTTGAGAAACGAGAGAAGACGGATTAAAAAATTCGCGATGAGTAGCGGAAAGAATCCTGAGAAAAGTTCCAACAATAACTAAAACAATATCGTCTCAATACCGAAGGCTCGTTTCTTGGATATTACAGAGAACCCAAAATTTGCAACCGACGACGTCGTGCGGGATTAAAAATGTTCCTCCTTGTAAAAATTTAAGCATTTTCAAACGAGTTTAGAAATAATATGCCGCTGTTGAAGTGAAATCAACGTACAATTATTTTTATACGTAGTTGAAGATTCACGAGTTTCATGAGTATAAGGAAATATCGCAAAGTCGAGAGCTGTGGTAGAATGTTTTTCAAGCGAATCGAGGCCCCGTTATTTGACGTCAAAGGCATGATGAAATGGGGAAAATAACAAACATGCTTATCCAGGTATTGTTGAGGAAATATCTCCTCGAGCTTTCTCACAGGATCGCAGGTGAGTATAAGGTGAATTGTTTACTCACTTGATTGAATATGAGAAAAATATAGTCGAGAGGTATGGATGAGATGAGGTCCAGGAAGAACCACGTCCTGAGGTAGTGCTTAGCGATGAGCTTCGGGTCCAGGATCACTTGTTCGGCGTTGTCCTGCTGCATGATACCTGAAACGATGCAAAATATAACGTGTTTGATTTCGTAATTCTTTCTCTGTCGAGAAAGCAAAAGTATAAAAAGTGAAAGGCATCTACCGAAGTAGAAAATTATAGGTAAGAAAATCAGCGAGCGGCTATAATTTTCTCTAGTGTAAAAAAACTTGACTCTGAATATCTCCGGTGGTAAAAACAGCTTCGGAAAATATCGCTGCAGCGAGCAGATTTATGCTCAGCTGTGATTTTTTCAGATCAGGCATGGCTGCGGGGGAACGGCAAAGCAAATGTTATTTTTATACAGCGGGAACATTAATATCCAATTAATTGCTGGAGCAGAAAGATAAATCCGAATAATATTATGCCGTTCAAGTGCAGATTCCTCCCACAGGAGAAAAAAATTTGGCCAATTTTCAAACCACTTTTTCTTTTTCCTTCGCCCGACGTTCTTTCCCCGACTTCTCAAGCTCTTTTTACAACTGGAGAAAAGAAATAACAAGCGTGCAATTTGTGGCCAATTTTTTTTCTCCCACCGTCGCTGTTGAGAAAAGAATTCAACCGATGAAGGAGAGAGGCGGAAGAAAGAAAGAGATCGAGTGGCCGGATTTAAGGAGTCGAATTTCCTTGACAGGAAAATTTTTGCACCGCCGTTAACCTGAAATTTAATGTAAAACTCACCCGTCCGGAAGTTGACGACAATATCTACGAGAAATATCGTGTCTGAAAGGCAGTTGAAGGCTATCCACCTGGTGCTCAGATCATCGTTGAAAAAACTAATGGCAACCGGTAGAATGATCAAGTTTGCGACGAGCAACAGAAGCATACAAAGATCCCAGTAAAATCTGAAATCAGAAAACGTAATTTAAATTAACGGGCGATTAATACGGCTAATTTTTGTTGAAGAAGGTTAACTTATACGTGTCCATATACAATCAGAATTAAGTTTGGCCCGAATTTTTAGTACAACGCGACGAATATCTGTCAGGCACGTTCACATTCGGGCAAAAATTTTACCGGTGGAATATTTCTTTTCCCCACTAGTGCGGTGCGGTCAGATTTCGCAGAATTGCATCGTGTAACGACGGATTTGCGAAGGTAAATTATCGCGGGGAAAAACACAGATTAGTTACCGTGCCTCTGCGTAATTCGAAACAACATCGAGTATCGTTTCTATTTTTTATCATCTCGATTTCCTTTTCCATCTTTTCAAAACTGTAATATTATTCGTGCGCAGGGAAAGAAAATTGATTTTCTAGTAGAAAATTAGTAATTTTATGATATCGCAGGCATAAAATTTTCAAGTGAGTCAATTGAAAGTTAAAACCGTAACAACAGAGACGCACCGGATGTAGTAAAGTTTAATTATGAAGAGCAGAAATTTTATTTTTGAAATAATAGTCTCGATGAATTCCGATTGATCTAAGGATCGATACCTGACTCGATGGTGTCTTTGCTTTGAGCTTGAATTTCTTTTCGTTTTACTGCAGGATTACTGCAGTACGCCCGACGTTATTGAGTGGAGGGTGATGCGTTTCGTAATTTAAAAAATGTAAGCCATGGTGGATATTCGTACGGCGACGCTAAATCCTGGATCCATACAGGCATGATCTACGGCTAGCGAATGCGGGAGTTTACTTTTATTGACTGCCTGCAGAGAAAAGGGCGAAGCGCGCGGTAGGATATTAAAGAGAAATTATTGCTCTATGGATTTTAGTATCCTCAACCTACAACCTTTTCCATATCCCTAGGGTATGCAGGCGGGGTAATTCCCGCGCTGCGGACGTTCAATTTTAAAGTACGACAGCGTGTGTGAAAAGAGCTAAACACACGGAAAGAAAGAGAGAGAGAGAGAGAGAGAGAGAACAATAATAACGGCGTAAATGCGGGGAAAAAACGGTGTAGACAAAACGGTGACGTTTGCACATTTGCACTTTGGTACCGCCGCTCGCGTCATCCTTTTGACTATTCTAAGAACATCTGTGACTACCTTACATTTTGTTTTTACCTCTCGACTTCGATTCGTCACGCGTATCGCTGCAGCCAATCGTTGAATTGAATATGCGTTTAAACGTGTCGAGATGTGCGGCGTTTCGTTAAGACGTCTGTCACGTCTGAGGACCGCGACTGAAGAGAGATACGATTTTAAAAACGACGGATGAGAATAAAGAACCGTAATCAGGTTGAAAAATAATAGAATAGAATAGTGCAATTGTTATTACACCGGAATTGCGAATGAAATAAAGTAAAAAGAATGAACTCAAATTTCGGAGGAGCGAAATTTCTTCAA
The DNA here is from genome assembly GCF_021155785.1 of Neodiprion fabricii. Lineage (NCBI taxonomy): Eukaryota > Metazoa > Arthropoda > Insecta > Hymenoptera > Diprionidae > Neodiprion > Neodiprion fabricii. The sequence continues at coordinate 36,353,814 of NC_060239.1, read as the reverse complement.
AAGCAAAGAAAAGAGAAAATCGTTTTCGGCTGAGAATTTGGCCGACCAATAATCGAGTATACGAATTAATATTGAAGGGTTGAACGATCAGTCATTAATACTCTGCGGCTTGAAAGCGGTTTAATTTATTCTAGGTGTCTGTTCCGAATTGATTCTCGTGATCTGAGCTCTTGTTATACGTATATCGTGCAGCCTGCGAATAGGCCTATAAACGAGTAAATTTTACGGTATAATATACGAGCTGTAGTTTTGATTCGTATAATCCATACCGTTACCCATTAATAGTCGATAACCTGAGATACGCGGGTATACGTATACAATGTACGTACAGCGTGTAGAGAAAAAAGTAATGAGAAGTAAGAGAAAAACAAAAATGGGAAACGAAAATAAATGAAAGTAAAAATCGCGAAATTTTTCCGCTCGTTCGACGGGTCAAGGGACCATGTGACGTCATCATCTTGACCAGCGGTCAGCGTCCGTTCGTTTAATGGATCCGAATTGGAGCGTAAGGCTATAAAATTCTTTAATCTCATGTAAGCGAGCGTTATAAAGAACGAACGGCGATATGCCGATGCCTGGTTGAGAAAAGGCAATGAGATGATTAAAAAAAATTAAGAGAGAACCGATCTCACCGAAGGATCGCTTCTTCGCCATTAAACTGTGAAATTACCCGACAAGGTCAGCCCAATTTTAGCCCCGAGACGTGCGCGGATTTTTTTTTTCTAATATCGAATCGCGAATCACGAATTCAGATTTTGACGGTACGAAAAATGCGTTGGATCGGTTAATTTCGTAGATGACGATCGGATCGATGTAGTTTGAAATTTGATGTCTGTAACAGGTTTTTCTTCCAAGTTGATTTGTGCAGCGAGTGAAAAGTATACGATGATAATTATCCTTGACCTGCATTAATTTAAGATCGAGAGAGGAGATTATCACTTGACGGCATCCCGATCGCAATGGCAAAAAGTAATAGCACGCTTTTGGCGGGTAATATGCATCGTATTTCTTTTTCTTCTTCTTGTGTGCGTGCGTAATCCGACAGAGAGTTGCGTTTTTCCCCTTTTCGAAATCTCAGCTTGTTCAAAGCAATAATCTCGCAGATACGCCGTTAATATATAAATACTCTCAGGTTCTCGGTATAAATCTCACCGCAAAACCGCAAGCCGGTCTTCGCATCTTTGCAAGCGTAAAAAAAACCGCAAGAGGTTTATTCGTAAATAAAGCCAAAAACTTTTGACGAAACGGGGAAAAAACTCGGAGCCTTGTTGCGATTTTGCGGTTGCTCTTTTACCACTGATTCGCGAATCGTTAACCGGGTTGCCAACGTTACGAAAGCGGTCAGGTTATATACCTAGTCGAGCTTTCGCCTGGTGTGGAAAAGCTCGACACAGATACGCACACAGAGGAATTCCACAGCATCGCCGGGTGGGTTGAACACACAGGATTTGAATTTTGAACAGCGTAGAGCTGAAGCAATTCGTTTCTAAACTGCCAACCGATCCCCCGTATCTGGGCCATTCCAAGGCACAGCCTTGAGTGTAGGAAGTAAGGAAATTTTCCGGAACACGCGACAGTGGCACAAGGCATAACAGCAGAATTATTACCGTAAACATCAGTTATCGTCGATTTATACCGGGACAATCTCTTGAAACTTGAAGATCGAACCGCGCATGCGCCAAATAATTCGATCTCATTGGTCGGCGAAATCTTCCCGCAGCGGTAATATTTTTTTTCTGCGACGCAGGCGAGCCAACGTACGAAAAATCAGTGCGTTTGAATTTTCAAAGAGCGTAAGCGACTTTACGAACCAATAACAAGTGCTTCTCAAACCTTTCCGAGTCACTGCCTCAATTACTTGAGATTCTAACCTCGAAAATTCGTATCAACTACATCGCCGGCAGAAACAGTTTGACGGCTGAAAACTCGGGATGGCCAGCCTGCGCGAAGAGCCGATAAAACTCGCGCATGCGCGGTTCGTTTTCAAACATTCGAGAGATTGTCCCGGTATGAATTTTCCGCAGATTTACTGGTATCTCGGTTCTGATAAGTAGTATGCATCCAACGAGCAAAAACGTAAGCGATCCAGCGAGTCGAGACGATTGTGTAAAAAAAAAAAACTTCCTCGAACCGGGAACGAATGGTTTCGCGAGGCGGGAAAATGGGCTATACGTTATTATAGGCACGTATAGGTGCGGCAGCGAATGTCACGTCTTCTTGGCAGCCCAATGAGAATCCCGCCGGGCGAGGTTCGCGAACTTTGTATTATTGGCCCATGTGCAGAGTGCGTAGACCCCGACTCGAGCGAACGATCATCATTGCCTTAACATTCGATTAGGAACATACGTCGTGATTGTCAACGTCTAACGAGAAGATACGGGCGCACTTATTAACACCGACTGTGACTAAACAACTTGATTACCGAGGGCGAGTCGCAGCTGCCTGATCACTTGTATGTAATATGCGGTACACACGTTTATAGATCGAGGGATGGATGGATGGATGGATTGCACCACTCGCATAATGCAACTCGCTGATGTTCCTAACATCCATCCATATCTCCGTGCACTTGTTGTCTGTAAAGCAATGGAAATGATTTCATCAATTCCAAGCCTCGGTTATTTCGTTTTGTAAAGAGTTGCGTGTAACCGTGATCAATTGGTGATGCAGGTCGTTGGATTGGACTGAATTGTTCCTGCAAAACAAGAACGAGCGTAAAGGTTTCAAAGAAAGCAATTGCATCCCGATCGAATTACACCTCTACTTTTACAATTTGACATTAGTCAACTTGGGTACCTAGGTGTACCGGCAATCGCGATAAGCTACACCAAAAAGACCTTCACTCGTCCTAGTTACCAGAAAATTACGGTAAAACCAACGTCAAATTATCACAGTATTCTGCACAGGATGATATAGTATATACCGACTGTATAAAAAAAGAACAAGTTTCATTTGGTAGAATCATATTCTCTGGTCAAGGTGAAAAGTGAAAACAGTCAAGAACGGCGTTACAGCATCCTAAAAACAATTTGTCCACTTCTTCTCTAGTCTTTCCAAATTACGTCAAGTGCGAAGAGTCACCCCGTTCAGTTTAGGTGAAATCCACCTTTGACCTTTTAAATGAGGTGGAGGTGTTCTAAAATTATTCGGTTTCGTATCGAACCGCGACGCTCGGACGACATTCTTTGTTCCTTATTCCAATTTCTTTTCGGTTTGACACTGATTTCAGACACTTTGATCCCCCTTCACCGACCTCGATATAATATTCCACGTTTTTCTGGAACTTCCAAAGCGGCTTTCCTCACCGCCGTGGGTTTCTCCTAACCACCGACTGATTTTTCTCCAAGAACAGTATAAGATTATGGAAAGAGGATATAATTGATGCGTATATTTATTTATCTGGCACAGTCTGTGCCGAGATCTCGTTCCGCCTTAAACCGTTGCAGCGTTATCAACTTGATGTAGAAATTATTCAGACGAGGATGATATACATATATATATATATATATATATATATGTATATTTTAATACACCTTAGCGGTTATCCAGGCACCACTTGCATATGTATCAGTCTTGCCCAGGAGGCGAAGAGCGAGTTGAGAGTAGAAAGAGTTTGGCTGATATTTTTCTTTTCCTCGCTCAATCCACTCGAGGCAACCCCGTCTCGTCCTTTCCATTTAAAAACTCTCAAGGGGGGAGAGAATAAGACGGGGGGAGAAGAATTTCTTCACCATATTTCTCAGGTCTGAGGGTAGATACTCGAATTCAACAAACCGCCAAGGCGCAGACCGTCAAGAACAAATTAAGTACAGCGTATATGTAATAAAAGCAAGCACAATTTAATAAAAAAAAAGAAAAAAAAAAACAAAGTCTTGCTCTTTATCCAATTTTCTCTGCGTGAATTCTCGTGATTCGCGTTTACCAGCCAGACGCCATTTTGGAAGACGAGACCACACTGACAGCGGATTTCTGTTTTCTCCATCTCTCTGTACTCTCCGACTCCAATGACGCGTCTCTCTGACGTAATATGCTCGATGTACTAAATCCTCGAGAAGGAGGAGGAGGAGGAGGTGGATGAGGTCGCGGTTCGCGAGGGTTAAATTACTTCGTATCTCGGACGAAACAGTGGAGAGGTCAAGATTATTCTCTGCCGACTGGAGACTGTGAAAATACTACAAACAATTCTGCCTTCATCCAGACACTACGCGTCTGGATACGTGCTCTTACGTACTGTACAAAGATATTCTTTTCTGTTTGTCGTTAATCTTATCTCACTGTATTTATCATCTTGTTGGTGTGTAAAGGGTACACCATAAACCAACGTTATCATTGCCGTTATTATTATTAAAGATTCATACGAAAGGTATAAGAGATTAATTTTTCATCGAAGATCACCTGTTTTTTCTTCTCTCACGACAAGGATAAGAACACTTGAATGTACCGATCGGATAGTTAACTTAATCCCTGTCTCTCAATCAATGCTGTATTCTTAATACGAGAGAGCAATTAAATCGACCGACAATGAAACTGCTTGGAGAAAAATTTCATTTTCCACCAAGGACAAGGTCGGCAAGTGCTGGTAATTTTGTTATACCAACAAACGAATCTGCACTTCGTATAAGAAGCAGGCGCCAAACGTAGAGCGAGGCGAGGGTTGAAACTAAAAGGAAAGTTGAGGTCTTGTAGAGAAGCGTAAATCACTGCTCCGGGGAATTGAGATTAATGCTGGCAGGTGTAGCTGCGAACCCGAAGAGAACAAAGTGTCGGGAATTAGGCTGAAAAATTTCATGTATAAAAGCGTAAAGGAATACCTTCATTGTTATTATTACTATTATTGCTGTTGTTATTATTATTGTTACGCAAACGGTTGACGGCTAAACGATTTTATTCGAGTTTGCGTAGTTTTTTCACATTTGTTGTACAAAGCTGAGCACGAAATTGCGTTCTCAGCGAGAAAATCGACGAACAATGATTACAGTGAACTCTTATTCCACAAGCTGATCATACGTTGAAACGTTATCGTTGAGATTGTGATGATTTTGAAATAAGCAACTGTCGACCGTAAAGTCGTTTTTCTTGAAATTTAGACAGCTTTGTAGTCCGAAAATGATTCGATGCGAAAATATGCGGACAACCGAGATCAATTGGAGTCTGTATTTTGATAGCTCGCAAAGAAGTCGCGTCGTCGTTATTCAATGGCGACATACCGTCTACGAGACGATCGTAAAAACTTCCAAAGTCCGAATTGAAATCGCGAGAAACGATCGATAATATACTGTAAGGAAAATGCAAATCATTCCAGCCCCGTAATGGAAAAGACACGATCCCAGTAGTGTGTAAGTTCAACAATTCCGTATCCTCTATAGAATGACGTCCGTCAAAACCAGCCCCGTTGAAACGGAGAGGAAATCAACCCGATCGTGAGGGATGTTCTCCTGCCTTTGAGGTTAATCTAAAATACAATGTGAAAACGGGCGTAGCAATAAATCGCGTGATTTATGGACAGCGATTCCTGGGTATTTCTCGTCCGGTGTAACAGGTAGGTATAAATAATACCGCAAAGACAATTGATCGGGCACCATTACGAGTGAGTCGTGTGTATTCCATTATATTATTGGGGGAAGTACACGATACCTGCACCGTTGGGAAGGCCGACGAGACAGCGATTCATGATCTGCGGGGGAAAACCGTGGATTTAAACGAGGATCGGTTGAGGATCCCGAGGGAATATTCGGCTCGCTTTGTTCTCTCAGCCGCTTAACGAACCCCTTATCAAGTTGGAATAAGACAGAGAAAGGTACTTTCGCAATGCTCGTTACCAGGTGTCTGAAAATTTTTGGTATTGTTTCCGCTGGTGTCGTCTGAACAGAGATAGTTCAAGACTTTGGTACCCGTGACCAGAATTGGTAACGAAAAAAAAAAAAGAAAGAAAGAAAGAAGCTTCAACGACGAGTGCGAGAAGTGATAGAGAAACGATACTTTTTAGAAAGGATAAGGACGGCTACGCGTCGAGTTGCTGACTCGCTGCTTGACCTGACACACAATTTTTCAACATCTGTTTCAGGGAACGTGCGAGAGCATATGACTTTGGAAGTCAATAACCAGTCCACGCACGAGTAGAACGTAGAGTACGAGCGAAGAGGAACTGCAAGTCGATGCAGGGACAATGCCGTGGGGTTGTCGGAGCCATTGTCTGCCAGAGGATGCTGACATAATCATACATGGAGGTTAATTCCACCGCACACAGTGTCGCGGATTAAAGTCGATACATGCTGTAGGCATGCGCTGAGAGACATTTTTAGTTCCGCTTACCGCTCAGTCTTTAGCTATTTTCATATTTTATATATATTTATATTATTTATATATATATATATTTAAAGGTGTCTCGTTAACTGCAACTTTGAGTAACGAATACGATCGTTTCTATGACATCGCAGAGCGAATCGTGTGCTTTCACCTGAAAAAACATCAAACCTACAGCATCTCTCGGCACGTGCGTATATTTTCTTCGACAATATCCTCCGTATAATATGATATTTCAATTACACAAATATTTAAGTAATGAAAATTCATTAGCCACTCGCGGAGATTCGCGATATTAAATAGTCGCGACGAATTTATTGGTACATTAATTCAATAATACGAGATAAAATCCCGGACGCCAATTAATAGAAACATATTTATTACCTATCTCGTAACTTGTAAATAATAGTTTAATAAATTTAATTCACGTCAACGTAGGCAATTCCAAGTCACGCGCAGTTTCCCAAGAGTGTCGTTCTTCGTTAGCTTGCCGATCAAAGATTATCCCGTTCAAAACTGGTCGAACGGCTACGAGATGCGTGATTCAATTGAAAGGTGCGTCTCTTTTTGCACGTGTAGCTATTTTAATTCCAATAAAATTTTAGAAAACGGTTTTCAGACGAGACGACCGTTCAATAAAATACTTTCTCACTTTTTTTTCTTTGCTTTCCACCAAGACGATCGTTTTTCCTGCTTCCCGTTAATTATTCGAAAAATTCGTTAAGGCCGAGGTAATTTTCACGCGGCTGTAACGTGGCGTGCACGAGGGCCGTTTTAAAGCCCACGTTGTTTGAATTAATCTACGAGCCATGCAGAGCGCTGCTTTGCTGCACAATGCGGATCCTCTCGTTGCGTTCCAGTAGCGCAGCTCTCGCTTCGTTATTGCGAGTTCTACGTACTTTTTGCCATCATCATCGCTGCTTCTCTTCTTGTTGTTATTACCGTATTTTTACCTTACTTTTTCTCTCTCTCTCTCTCTCTTTCTCTCGTCTTCCTAGGGGCAATTAAACGCGCCTACGGCGTCGTACGAGGAAGATGAATCCTCGTTGAAGCGCGCGCGAGATTAAAAGATCATTTAATTAATTAAGTATTTCATCTTTGGCTGCACTCTCCGACCGTCTGTTGCAATCTTCGCATTCGTGGATCTATTCACTCCTACGCGTAGCTGAGATCGTGACGTCGTTAACGGCGATATTCACTTTGCACTGAAGTAATGTTTTTCTGCTCTTTTATTCGAAAAAAGAACATTCGCTTCCAATATAACGATCCTTTATCGAATAACTTACTCATCGTGAGAGAGAAAATTTTATTTCATTCGATTGAAATTCGTTACACAACTCAACAAGTTTTTACATCGAACGTAAGTAAATTTTTTCAGTTGGTTCGTATTGAAATAGACTTTTCTTTCCGGATTTCGAAGAGATATTTTCATTTTATTTTACTTTCTCGCCGTCGTTGGATCATTTTTCAAACAGTCTCCATTTTCGTTGTCAAGTTTCGTTAATTATTGCGTGTGTTTGAAATATGTTTGAAATATGTTTGAACAAAGCTAAGATTAAGGATTTATTTTTATCGAAAATAATGCATCGGATGCAACTTTGGCCAAAGTTTAGAGTTCGAAACGTGATATTAAGACGGCATGATCGAGAATTGAAAATGCATTTTCTAACTTTGCGATGCGCGGATTCGGAGAAAAGTTTCAGTGGATATATCGACAGCTTTTTATTTTTCGTCACTTCTACTTCCGAGATGTATATATATGTATATATATATATGCATGTGAGTGAACACCACAGCTGTTGAGGATAAAGAAAACTGAAATGCTCGGGCGTTCGATACTTTAGAAAATCCCCGTCTCATCGCGGAGCGAAAAATTTCCCTCCAATCCGTTTACGCGCAACTATTAAAATATCGTAAATATTTTGCTGGCGGAAACAAACTTGTTTATCGAATACATTAAAGACCGAATGAATAAAAATTAAAAAAGTAATATCTACATAGCGATCCAAGATGAAATGACAATCTAAAGAGTCGTTCGCGAGGTTATAACAATCGGCAGCTACAACGGATCGCGACGTTTTATTTCCCCTCCGATATTTATTGCTAATAGATATAATAACCGTACATAAAATTATCCGAACTTCAGATTACTCGTTCACAATGCTTCCAGTCACGGTTTGTTCATTTTTTTGAATCCAAAATTCCCCGACACATTCAACGCGTTAATGTTAACACCTTCAATATTATCTAGTATCTATCTTACTGGCTGACTATCAATTTATAAACACCAGCCAGCGAAGCGACGAAACAAAATTTTAAGTGCAATTTTTTTTTCCCTCTCTCTCAACATCGATAGTACTTTGTACAAGAACGAGTTCATTTCTTCGACAGACACGAAATCCCCGACTTTTCCCTTTCTAATTTTCTTCTCTCGCACAGCGTGATATTCTGCGACGAAATTCGCGCTAATTCGCACTCCGCGAGCCATCGTCGGTGTATGACTTACGATTAGCGAGAATGACCATGGCCCAAAACCGTATTCTATATTCGCGCAATGAGTCTGACAACAAGCAGGCGCTGTTCTCGATTTTCCCTCAAAGAGCAAGCGCACGCGTGTTTGCCAGCGGTCAATTACACGCGACAGAAACGTCATCCGTGTAAATAATTTCAATTCACGCAATCTGATTCCAATTTCTAAAACTCCTCCGGAAGATTACCGGTCGATTTCGATTCCGGCTTGAGTTTGCTCAGTTTAATTTCTCCGTTCGCACATCGACAACTGGATCAATTTTTAAATAACCAATTATCCAAATACGCAGGCGTGTTTCGCTACGGTGCATAATCGACTAACTCCACCTGTCAGCTGAACTTCTCGATTCTTTGCCGGATGGAAATTTCACACGTGCAACACTGTTTCGTATCGAATGAAAATACATTCGATGCAGATGCGTGCGTGCATATAGGAACGAAAGAAAAACATTGAAAACGTAGTTGCTAACGTAGCCGTAATACACGCGCTCGGTTATGTAATAATCGATTGTATCATCGAGGCAGCAAGGTCGCGGGCTATAAAGTTATGCCGGTAAACCACATCCGTCTATACATTTATATACAACACATATACGCGTACGTATGCATATAAACGGGCATGTGTTACACATCATCTGTATATTTTTCCATTTATAAATGGGATGTGGATCGTCGGAGTTTTATGGTAATAACAAGAATTTGCAAACCGTGGATGATGATCTACCGGTTTTCAACGAGTAGAGAGGGGAAAAAAAAAAATGGTAAGTTATTTCTTTGCCACTTTATCATGTCTAGTTATTCGATTAATTAGTGGTTATAAAATGAGTAATTAATCGATCGCAAAAATAAATTGTTTGATTTGGTGTATAATTCATCGTTTATTGCATACATATATATATATATTATATATATAGGTATATAAGTCATGTTTAAATTCGACATTACAGACGCAGCTTTTACAAATCGTTTGTAAATTGATTCGGGATGAATTTATCTTCATCCTTTCAACTGGATGATAAATGGATGAAGTATACCTAATCACGCATCGCGATTTAACGTTGTGTTAATAAATCGTGTCTATTATTCTGCAATCAACGTGCGTTAGAAGCGTAAAAAATAATATTTATCACTCGTTGATGAATCTTTATAACAATCGTTATGAATACGATGGTTATAAATTTTCATTTTTTTTTTTTTTTTTTTTTTTGCTTAGCTCGTATAACGAATCGAGTTAAAGATCCAATGCAAGTATTATACGTATAATTAATCAAGACTTCGGTGTAAAATTTCATTCCCATTTATTATAGCGCGTGGTAGAAATCATCAGATATTAAAAGTAAACGTAATATTTTAAATCAGCGTGATCGAACAGTATGGAAGAAGCATATTTTTCAGCTCAAGATATTTAGCACTGATTTTTCATTATCCAATTTCTCGCAAATCGTAACGCGTTGATTGCGATATTGCAGATGTAGACTTTTTCTTTTTCTTTCTTCTTCTTCTCTTCGCGTGTTGAATTTCAAACAGAAACGCGCGCGATTGGAGAAAAAAACATGTTTTTTCAATCGGTTGTTTTCAAAGTTTTCGCAACGTTATTCACTCGTTTGCCAGTTTAAATTCATTTCACACATCAATGCGGCTTGCAACGGTTGACGATATTGAAAATGGCATTCAGTACACAGTTCGGCGGACCGTAATACGCGTATGTATTTTTGCATGCAAGTATTTTTTTTGTCAATACTTATTTTGCCGCTTGTTCACTTTACACATACGTGTGTTATTTTTTTTTTTTTTTTTTCTCTTAATTGTTTTGCAACGAACGAAGCGAACCGGCTGTTCGAATATCTGTCATCGGTACGCATAAAATGCGCGATGAAAAGCTATATTGAAATAGTTAATAAATATCAGTTCGATATATTTATATATATATATATATATATATATATATATATATATATATATAGCAAGAGGATAAAAGTGATAATCAAAGTATCTACAGCTGTGTGAGATTGATTGTGAGCTGTACAAAAATTCTTCACGGAATTGTAATATTACGTAATCATTCCGAGAATATCGCACTGCAATATGCATAATATCTACATACATAATACATTATACCAGGATAAAAATATACGTGTAATCACCCGCCCACTCCAAAATCACAATTATATCGATGATAACAGGGCAGGTTTGTACGTAAATGCCTAACTTACACGATAATTTAAACCGGAACCATGACGTTTTTTTTTTTTTTTTTTCTTATTTTTCTTGTAATTTTAGGATAATTATAACGCGTGATAAAAAGACAGGAAGCTGCTACATTACTGGTCAATGAAACGTTCGAATTGAAAAAAAAAAAGAAAGAAAGAAAGATACAATAAAAAGGAAGGAAAAAAAAAACGACAAATGATGTACTTTTATTGCGTACTTTCACGTCGTGCGAGTGCTTCTTTTTTTTTTTTTTTCTTTACGCAACGATCACTACGTAATCATAATTTGTTATCCAATTTTGGAAACAATTACAGATGTAAAATTAACTGCGACACACCATTTCAAGTGAAAAGCGTTAACATAATATCATAACTAATCGAGATGAACTTTTGACACAACCTAAATTTCGCCCATTCTCGCTACTTGGAAAAAAAATAAAAAAAAATAAGTAAGATTGTAACAAACGTGTATAATTTTTAAACACACACAGACACACACATATGTATATTATACGGATGCGTTCGCTGCGTACGAATTTGAATGCGAATTCGAAAATGGGGCTTAATCTTGGCGAGAGTTAAGGAACAACATATACGTCACATATTGTACACGTGCGTCACAATAATTAGCGGGAATTTTTTGTCCAAGAAGAGAAGTCAATAGCGATTTGACACCGTCGAAAGGACATGTCATTGAACAAAACGTATTACGTAGGAATGTTTAAGACTGAAGAGAGACAGAGAGAGAGAGAGAGAGAGAGAGAGAGAGAGAGAGAGAGAGAGAGAGAGAGAGAGAGAGAGAGAGAGAGAGAGAGAGAGAGAGAGAGAGAGAGAGAGAGAGAGAGAGAGAGAGAGAGAGAGAGAGAGAGAGAGAGAGAGAGAGAGAGAGAGAGAGAGAGAGAGAGAGAGAGAGAGAGAGAGAGAGAGAGAGAGAGGTAAAAAAAATCAACGAACCGCATTCCGCAAAAATATAATAAATATAAGTACATACATATAATATACATATCAACATCACGTGGATAGTATGCAATCGTTTCTCCGCATCTCTTGTTTCCTTTTTTGGTCACGGTTTGTAGCACAAGTATTCGCACGAGTACGTGTGTATAATGCCGTGTACACGTATAGATCGGCATTTCGCAGCCTGTGTCAAAAGACGTTTATACTTTGCGTGAGTTAAAGTCGAGTTAAAAGTAAAGTGAGCCTGGCGTCTGCGAGAGTCGCGAGAAGCGTCAGAGCGGATATCTTTAATCACCGTTCGTTCTAAATCGGTCGATAATCTCTGGCAATTTTCTTTTCCTCACATTATTTACCCGACCTTTTTCTTCCCCTCTCTTTGCGCTCCTCGGCTCTTCGCTAAATTATTGTTAGGTACACGCGGTTTAACTGCAGGGTAACGATATTCGCTCGACCCTCTTTATTCGCTGGGAAAAATTTCATTTGTTGCAGTAACGAGAAAAATTCAGTAAAACAGATATCGTTAAAAAAAAATGTCGGAATGTTGTTGGAATTAGGAAAAACGAGGTACGCGCAACCATTTTACGCTACTGTCGATCCTTTTTTAGTAATTGCAACGCAAAATCTGCTTGTTCGGTTTACTCTACTTTTATAGTTAAATAAGGCTTTAACGTCAATTTATTCTTGCACGAGCATTAAATTTTCGCAACAGTTGCAAAGAAAATATAGCAACAGTGATCGTAATTATAAAGAATAGTAACGGATACTAGACTTTCCGGTAACGGCTAGAAAACTAATTTTCATTTTCTTCCTAGAACTACATTTTTCGATTGTGGTAAAAAATGAAAAAAGTTAAAGACTGAGCGGTAACCGGAAATAAAGATTTCTCTCAGTATTCGTCGGACCGGTGGAGTTATTAATTTCTCCTTTTCAAATACACGGACACAGGCGTCGTTAATTTATATACTTTGTTATTCGAAATGAAAATGAAAAAAAAAAAAATTCATTTTCGTAGTATAAATAGAAGAATATATTACGTTGAACCTGCAATCAAACGACGAGTGAAATTTATCGTTTCGTGATCAAAAATCCGGGCACGCACGACTTTGATTTTCATTTTCCGCGATTACAACGGAATAAAATTGCTTATCTTTTGCCTCTGTAATTTGTCCGCGGTAATTATTTATTTTTCCCTTTTGTTTCTGTTCAAATTTGAATAACGAAGCTTACAGGACGCTAAATGTACACAAGTTTCTTTCTTCTTTATAAGTAAAACGTACAACGTTAAGCGACTTTGAAGAATCTTCACAGCGTTGCGTAACAGCTTGGGCAAAGAACAAGACGCGATATAAGTCGGCTGGTCTGCTCTTGTAATACGGTGCTATATATTGTTTAAATTCGCAAACTAGGTGTAATGACTAACGACAGGACATATCCCAATGACAGGATCTCCGTAATTTGACCTCACGCAAGTATTTTCGACTACACACTCGTCTGTAATATACCTATAAGTATATATATATATATATATATATATATATATATATATATATATATAGTGTAAGTGTCTGGCGATTTTCGTTTCTCGTAGAAATTCATACGCGAAATAATTATGCACTACGGTGTAATAAAAACGATGAAAAACTGCTGTGGGAAGAAAACGACGATTGCTGCTGCCGTTGCTGCAGCAGTGCAGAATTAGGATATGATCATCAGCGTCTGCTGTGAGCTTTTCTTACGTCAGAAGCGGACCATTTAGATAAACTCGATGCGTTCCCATATATAGATCAATTAAGACAATACTGTGTCAAGTAGTCTGTACAGCTTCTGGTGAACTGCTCGGTATTGTGATGTACGGTAAACGCAAACTCTGATTATATCGTTGTTTGTTTGCTCCTCGAGTAAGAGGAGAGGAGAGGAGAGGAGAGAAGAGGGAATGTCGTCCGACTCGCGAAACGGTCAGCCAAATCTGCGATACCTACCGTCTAAACATAGCCGAAGCGAGACTCCAAAACGACAAAAATTCTCCTTTCGTATCTCGTTCAGGGTTCCGTTGTACAATTTTTTGTATTTTTATTTTTCTTTTGGCCGCGTTGCTTCGCATTGGTTTACTTTTGATTCCGTTTTTGAATTCGCGGTAATCCCCGACAAGAGTGATTGTAAAGAAATTTGGAGCAGGGTTGAAGTTCCGAATTTGAAACGTTCCGAAAGTGTCAAATTCCGAATTTTTTTGGGGCGAAAATTGAAGTAAATTTATCAAACTTTGACGGAACATTGAAGTTTCGATTGGTTTGAAAACCGAGGGCTCAACCTTCCGAAAGTGCGAAGTTCCAAAAGTGCAAAATGCCGAAAGGGCGTAACTCCGACTAGTCAAAGTTCGGAAAATGCGAAGATGAGAAAATACAAAAATCTGAAACATCCAAATTTCGAATGATCGAAGATTTTCAGTTGCGTGAATTTTTGGCTTGGTGAAATTTCACCGCTTTGATCTTTCATTGTTTTTGATTTTCGATATTTCTACGTTCGGAATCCCGGCCATTCTGATTTTCAATTTTTCTCATTTTTTGCACCCACTCGTTGAGTAAACTACGCCGCGTGAGTATATTTTAATTTTTCGGAATTTCACTCCATCGAAACTTTATTTATCGGAATTTTGCTCCAACGAAACTTTACTTTTGGAAATTTTGCTCTGTCGTAACTTGAATTTTCGGTATCTTGCATTTAGGAACTTTGAACTACCGGCTTTCCGACCACTCGAAACTTAGATTTCTTTACTTCAAGATTTCGCCGTGAAATAATTCAACATTAGGCGTTTTCGGAACTTTTCAAATTCGAAACTTCAACCCCGTCCAAAAATACCGCCACCATTTATATCCATACAATATCGACTACGCACGTGCCTTTGAATTAAACGTTACGTATACGACACAACAGACTATTGCAAGTAAATAATTCCCATTTACCAAGAATATATTTAGCCTGACATTGTCGAGCGAATTGTTGCGTTGAAAGCTATACAAATAAGCCGATCAGTCAGTACGACGCATTTTCATTCCCGCATCACGTCATCTGTTCCAGCAATACGCTGCCTTGTATCTCAACGCGCATGTAGTACGAAAAGCGCACTGTTCGTTTTTACTGAATCATTGTCAGCCGCTGGTTTGTTACAGTTGATACAACACGAGCTGTCCGCTTTACAACGACAAGCATGTAATTCCATGGAGTGTTGAACGAAGCCAAGTTCACCGCAAGTTTCTCTGCCGTTCGTGCTTATCATCGACGCGTGTCAACGTCGCGATCATCGGCTGATAGATCGATCGTTTCGGTAGAACTTTCATCAACGATCTCACTTTTACGTTGAAAGATATTTCCCGTAACGTGGATTCCGCGACGCTCTAAGAATCTGCGAATATTGTTTACTCTGGGTTTCCACTTCCAAGGAGACGGATGACTTCGGGTCTCGATGTATAGGACAAACCATGGACTCGATTGGACGTTGCACCACCTACCGCAGTCCACATTGGTGCAAAAATATCTCAAGAGAACAGAGAAACTGTCAAATAGTGATGAACGGAGGTCCAAACGACACTGTAGGTACGTATAGTCCCGGTGACGAAGCGTTCACAACCAAATAATGGTGGACCCACATCGAGAAGATCGCTGGTGTTTCTCCTCGATCACGAGGTGCATCCGATCCGATCCCATTCCATTCCATTCCATTCCATTCCATTCCATCTCGTAGCACCGAAGCGTTACATTGCACACGAGCTTAGGCGACGCACCAGCAACTCAGGTTTAATCGGATGATTATTCTGAGATCACTCTTATACAGTAAATGATAGTAGCCGGCCGTTTACCGTTTGCCGGCTGCCGCCGAGCGTCGTGGATATTATTACTCGAGGTTTGGTCTGTTTTAACGTCGCTTCTTGCCGCCGCCAGAGAAGCGTTTAACGGTGTAACTTGTACGACATGGACCATCCAGCCTCTTCGCAGATTCTTGAGAGAGTCGCGTGATGTCGGTGAGCTTTGATCGATCCGCTTTAATCAAGGTCGAAGCTTTAATCAACCCCTTATCGGTCATTGGTTTGCACGTGCATCGGGACGAGAGAGAGGTTCGGAAACGGTAGGGTAAATTCATTTTTCAACATTCTCACAAACGGTTCTCCGTCAATGACGTTCGCCGAGCGGAGATCGCATGTCGTGTATACGAACTCGAGACGAGGATAATGAGCATATTTTATCATTCTGCCTCGGCCTGCTCCACTTTTCACGTGTTAAACGACGGTGCTTTGATCGTTTGTCCAATCAAGCCCGATGTTCGCCAAACGGAACTTGTCCAAGAATCATTTCTGCCCGGTTTTCTACCGGCTTGTAACATGCCTCAGATATTCCTACAGAAAAATTTCACCTCGTTTTATTCTCACTTCGTTTTGTTAGAAAAAAATAAATAAACTCGCGTTTGCACATTCGTGTGATACAATATAATAATATAATAATTCGTGTAGTAAGTAAAAGACGGAGGAGAAAGAGAGAAGAAAGCTTTTCAATTTTGGCTGGATCGCGAGAGCGGAAATATTCGACGATAAGAAACTTTCTTGATTCCGCGCTGCTTTCTGATTCGGTTCCAAAATATCTCTAAGATTTGTAATTTCTTCGTCAAGTTTACTTAACGTAATACAGAAGGTACAAAAACCGTCGGAAGTCAGGCGGAGATTAGGTTAATTTCCGTTTTGGCAGGGATTAGCGTGTATGCGATTGATGAAATTTTGGCAAAACTTGGAACGTAGAGAAGATGCGAAAATCCTTATCGTCCAACCCCTCTCAAGAAAATTGAATTAATTTTCAAAATATCTTCAACGATTCGTTGACGTTTGACACGCGAATTTTCAAGAATATGACGCATGACGGAGCCTGGCGACAAATTTTATGTAGAAGCGACGTTTCAAACCGCGCTCATAAATCATGTTTTATTAGATAATTAGACGTTAAAAAAATCTGTCGAGGCGATGAACGCGCCCACCGCGGTTCGTACACGCGATCATTATTATCTACATTACACACAGACAAGTTCCGTTACGACTAACCGCTGGCGCATGCTTATCTCTTCTTAACTACCAATCAAATCGAATACTATATATTTATACGGCGTATGGATGTATAATATAATACCGATCGATCCTGCAGATTTAACTTCGGGCCATAGCGATGTGCTTTGAATAATACTCCAGGCGTACGGAAATACCCAATCCTAAACAAGATCGCATAAACGGATTTATAACCGGTTACGAAACAGCCTTCTTTGGGTTTCAGAATATTAAGGAGAGCAAAACGTACCCACTGGATCTGGATGTGAGGGAGAGCTTTGTCCGCGGTGCAGAATTGTTTGAAATTCGACATGACTCTCGGACCCTCGAGACGTTTACTTTTGACTCGATGATATTTGATGCAAAGTGCAAACATGAACAGTTGCTGAATTAAAAATTGGGGAAATACTTGACTCGGTACTAAATTCATCACTTTGCAAATCAATTCAACTACTGCGAGTATCTAACAATAACCAAGGTAAAAATCTTTTGTTGTTAATATTCTCTCTTTTTCTGCTTCACGAAACGGTCTCTTTATTGTTAGTGAAATTCCATCCAATCGCACTGTTTTATTAGTTTTATAATAATTTGTATAAAATCTTCTCTAAACGTTTTACGAACCGTGTCCGAAATCCTTCCGAGTTTTATCAATGTTTCACGATAGAAGCACGGGGTCGAAGAAAACGAGATACGGTGATTCTTGTTCGTTGTAAAGTTGTCTGAATTTCAAACTTTTTTTTTTTTTCTTTTTCTCAAATCGAGAGTTTATCGGTACCTAAAGACAGTCCATCGTTTTTCTACAAGACCTGAAATTTCCCCGATACCAAAGGTCCGAATAGGCGAATGAATAATCGTTGAGATAAGGAAAAAGTAATTCTAGACTAAAACCAACACTTTTCCCGCATCACCGAAGTTGGCTGTATAAAGGGACTAAATCCACGGGATCCCGATAAGCGATCCTGATCCTCATAATCCAAATGATAAGGAAGTAAAGATCGTGTCCTGCGCCATGTGCGCAGTTAAGGTAATAAATTTATCAAGAAAGAAATCAAGAAAACCAAAAGAAAAAAATGCGTCCGTTCACCTGAAAAATACAGGTTTCCGTCGATCGGTTAAACAGCAACGATTATACAACAACAACAACAACAACAACGAGCGGAAGTCCAACCGTTGTGCCCAGAGCATAATTGACTCAGTAATGCCGCATAAATCGGTAACGTCGATGTATTTACGACTGAATTCTTGAAGCTGTCTCCGTCATCGTTACGTACACACCATGCTTGGCGTAATTAATGCGATAATTCTTAGACCAATGAATGAAATTTCACGTGCGTAGTAAGCTAAATTTCACGGTCGTTGTAGAAACGTGATCGGTTATTCGTACGTCGAATATAATCGCAAACTAGACTTACTAATGTGCCAAATAGTAGCCGAAATTGGACCACGATATTGTTATACGTTTAACGCACTCACCAATGATCGAGATAAATACTTACAGAGGCAATGTATCGGCGGTTTATAATGTATACCCTCCCTTTTCCCCGTGCAAATCACGCATCTATGATCCTGCTGATCGTAAGAATGATCGTTATTAAATATAAGTAGATACGAAATTCGATTTTTACCAATTGAACTTATGTATCGGGGAAATTGATTTTTGTTCATGTGGGTAGATCGATTCTCGCTGTTAAAGTTATTCGATAATCTGACATATCACGCGCGACGATTGTTATTCGATTTGTTTCGGATAAAAACGAATTTCAGCGTGAAAACGTATCTATCACTGTGTTATTTATATTAGAAAAATATCACCGTCATTTTCATTTCAGATCATTGATCCATAAGTACAGAAAAAGAAAAAATAAACAAATTCACGCTTCGTTCCAAACTAAATTCGATTGTCCAAACTGTTTTATAATTCTTCCAATATCGGCTATACGTATATATCCGATAAGGTTTCATATAACGGCGTTCGATATACAATGAAACGAGTTTAGTGTTATTCGCGAACATCTGGATTTGATCAGAACCGTTGAAAAACCAACAGCGATAACTGGATATAATATAAATACATAGAATACATATCTACGAGAGATATGTAAAAGATTGTTGTCCGCAGCTCTGCGGGAAATGGAATCGAGGATAATCCAATCCTGTCAAACGAGACAGAATTTCCGACAGCTGAATCGGCGATAAAAATTGTATTGTTTATGAAAATACGTCGTTGCACTTGCAAGCCCGACGTGTTATTGTCACACTTCGGCTTTTAAAAAATGTTTTCTTCGCATATATTTACAACCGCAGACCGTGTCTTCGATGCGTACAAGTTATTGCGGAGAAGATGTAAAATACGGATAGACAGAGGCGAAGTGAACGTTGCACGTCACCTTGTATGCTCAACCGAGTTTTGAGCCAAACAAGTTTTTTTTTTTTTTTTTCTTTATATATTGTTTCGTAAATCGTATTTCCCTATTTTGTTCGTTGTTTTCCGTTGTCTGTCTCTACTTCGTTTATTTTTCCCAGACTCTCGATGCGTACATACGCCTGGTAATCCCTGGCGCTTAATTTCCATAGCGAAACGTCGCGTAACGTTAGACCAATTGCAGCCTGTAACTTATACGATTGCCGGAACTAATCGCACGGCCTGTATCTACGTTCTACCGTTAAACCGGCAACGAGTTTTCGCTTCGAGTCTTACAGACGGCTAACTTGCTTGTATTGGCTGCAGTTAAGTTTAACAGGTTCGTTCCGAATGGAACGGTATATGTAATATACGTTGACGTACTCGTGCAAGAAACGCGATAAAACTTATCGGCGAGGAGAGAAGAAATTTGTAGGAAAAAATTTAAGATGAAATGGAGAAAAATGATAAAAAATTTTTTTGTACCTTTCGGACGTTTCGTCATTTTCGCTTACGTACGTTTAACGTAACTTGATACGTGTACCGAGATCGCGCTGCAATGAAATGGATTTAAGTAATCGATCGCACGATCTTTCGTTAAATATTTCTCATTCTTATCTTTATTTATAAATTGCGTGAAAGAAAAGCGAATCAAGCGATGAAAATCTGTTGGCCTGAACGGAACAATCCGAGAACTTCTCGCTGTATTCCCGTTATTTGATAATTAGAAAAATTTTTAAAAGATAGAAGAAATATTCCAATTTTAACAAAGATTTTCCCCGAAGTTTGATGAGTTCAAAGTCAATCCAAGTTTCGCAAATAACTGAGAAACGGTTGGGAATATTTTTCTAAAAAATCTAATTAGCTTGTCCAGAGTCATTGAATAAAACCATTGATTCGTTCAATCTCATTATCTTTGGTTAAAACATGATTGACGAAAAATTGTAGCGAAATCACAAATTTCCATCCTATTAATTTTAATCGTTTTCTTCTCCGAAAGCAGAAAAGCGGACTGTTTAAAAATTGAACGCCAGGTAAATCGCGACAAAATCGTGCATGTATTTTTGGGATGAGACACCATTCCGTTTGCAACGCCGAGACGTAATTCCGTGTTAGCCTAGGTTAGGGGAAAGTCCGAGGATTTTGTTTCACTTTAAATTCCCAGCTCCCGCATTAACGCTGATATTACACGCGTGCATAAATACGCAAAGCATTAAGTAGATAAGGTTACGCGGAATCCGTGTCACTCTCTTTGGCACCGTCTGGCGCACTGACAATGACTGGTAAATTTCTAAAAACCCATCCTCGGCAGGCGTTGGTTTAGTTTCACACGCCGGGATGATGATTAATACACGTATCTCGGCTTGCGGGATGCGTAATTATAACGTATAACGTATTTAACGAAGTACGTTGGATGCGTAAAATGTTAGAGGACGGAAATAATTGCGTATCCTGCCATTGGCGGGGGAAATTAGCGGAGGTATGATTAAAGTTTCACCAGCCGAGGTCTGAGTCACCTGCGGTGTAAGTCCGTGGGTACGTAAATGCATTCGCATTCCAAATGCGAAGATTTCGCGATTAGCGCGAAATTCATCGCGGCAATGTTCGCCACTGGCTCTCACAGTTTCCTTCCTAATTTCGGTGATTTGATAACGAGATATCTACCGGGGAGATTTTCGGTCGCGAAAGTATAACGGACCAAAATTATCTCGACTGTACGTATGGATTTTCTTTTTTCGTTAGATCTGCGAATACAGGTGAGAGGAATTCTTCAGTAATCAACGATACCGAGAAATAAATGGACCTATGAAAAACGAAGAAGGAAATATAAACAGCAACGAAAAAACGAGCAAAACGTTTTGTAGTTTATCGTGCCTAAATAAGTGTACGACAGCCAATTGTAATAAATTGAAAACGAAAAGTCGCAAATTAAATTATAGAAAAAATTCCGAGAGTCACGATTTTTCTTCGAATTCTTATTCGAATCAATTGATTGGGCCCTTTGTTCGGAGTTTAGGATACACGTAAACCGGAAGTGTGTAAATACTTCAAAAGTAGGTGTCGTTACAAGTCGCTAACGAATACTTGATGTATTGTTAAAATTTCGTCCAAATCGATAGAACTATTTTTGGTTAATTCGAACTACGAGAAACTTGCTACAAAGTTAAAAAATTCATTATTCCGTAACCGGAAGTGATGGAAGTTTGAAAAATTTCATGGATAAATTTCTCACCAAACTCTACGTAGAGTATTTATTTAGAAAACGATAAATATAATATGAATGCGAATGTTCAAACGCGTTTCGAAATCGAAGAGAATTTCCTGTTTTTGAAACGAGTGAGTCGTTTTCTTTTTCCTTCTCTAATTTTTGTATCCTTCTCTTTTCAAAGACTCACCGAAAGCTGGAACAGGGATGTATAACCCAATGACCCGCAGCCTTTTGTCGTATACGTTCCTTCATCAGGGCTTTTTTACTGCCGAACAATTTCATGGCCAGTTTGTTATCCGTCGGTTGAAATAGGGCCTGCAGTTGGTTCTTGAGGAAACTCTGCTTGACCTCCTGACCCGGAAGTCCCGGGCCAGGCTCCTCCTTCGGGGTTCCATAGAGCGAGACATCGTCAACCCCGAAGTGAACCTTGCCGCTACCCTTGTAGTTCATCTCGTTACCTGCGCAAAGAAGGAAACGTAAATTAAACCATTAATAAAATTTTCGACAGGTATAATAAGCCGTAACAAACATTTCTCCACTAACGATAATTGCTTTATTGGTATATTTTTCCGCTATATTGTTTTCCATTGCTTTTCTCTATCCTTTATCCTTCTTTATCCGGAGGTGAAAATTCATTGTCGATACTTGAAACGTTCAAGAAACAATGTGTCGTTTTTTCTTTTTTTTTACTTCCATGTTTCATTCTTTTGTTACGAAACATCAGCGTGAATGGAGGGGGAACTCGTCTACTCATTGAATTTCGAATCAATCAACGATTCTATTTTATCCTCCCACTCGAAAACAACGCGTGAATATACTTTTCTTTCTTCCTCGTTTCGTTATATCACATTTTTGTATCGATCGACATAGAACCGCAAAAAATTCAGGGACTTTGGACCGCGTGATTTGAGATCGTTTTTAGACTCAAATTTTTCACACTGTGTTGTGATATTCAATTTACTTACAACGAAATATTGCTTCTCACTTGCGTTCTATTTCGAACATTCGACGATCATCTCAACTTATCGTTAGTACTCTAAGGAAGCAATTATCTTATCGACATTCGTGGAAAAATATACACATCGCAAGAGCTCGGAAGTTGCCCGACATGCAAAGGAAGCTGTTACCGGTCAAGATAAATCTATTTCGAATATGTATGGCACGAAACTACGCGCGTTAATTTAAGGAACCCGATGAAATGTTGCTCCGTACCTAATAAGTATCATTGACAACTTGAAACGTGCTTAAAAATTCCACCAATAATCTCTCGTTTCGTAAAGAACATTTTCGAGATTATGATCATATGTATATATTATAATATTATCAATCTTCATTCGTATATTTTTGACTGTAAAACTATTGGTAATATCTTGCCTAACCTAACCTAACCTAACCTAACCTGTTCCGAGATGGCTTACAAATTCCGTCATATTTCGAAAACTATTGATCTGATTGTAACGAAACGGAGCGTAAATTTCGGCCGCAGCTTGTCGAAAGAAAAATAAAAATCGGTCAAGTGTAGTTCTGGATCTATGAACGAACACACGTCAAAAAGACTGCGAGTTAAACACGAGTAAAGAAGAATAGGAAGAAGATAACGGAAAAGTTTCACGATCATCGATGAAAAATGATAATCAACGACAACGAATACGAACAACAGCGACTGACCATTCCGATTGTTTATCCCGCGTCGTTTGTCGGCGGAATA
This sequence comes from Neodiprion fabricii, assembly GCF_021155785.1. Lineage (NCBI taxonomy): Eukaryota > Metazoa > Arthropoda > Insecta > Hymenoptera > Diprionidae > Neodiprion > Neodiprion fabricii. The sequence continues at coordinate 36,330,416 of NC_060239.1, read as the reverse complement.
ACTAAACGAAAACAGGCACTTGAAATTCCACGAAGCGCGAGCGCGTTTTTTCCGCGATTGCGACGAGAATTCGAAGGATGATATTAAAGGCGTACACCGTGTATACAGACGCAACAGAGGGACAAAGGAGGAATCGTTTATCTACCAGTATCGGCAAGGAAGTCGGTGATGAGCAAGGTCTCGTCGTCTAGAGCGGTGACGAGGCTGTCCGTGCAAGTGTTGGTGTTCTCGATGCTAATTTTGATACTGTCATCCTTGTTGAGTCGCGGATGATTGTTGTTGTGGTTGTTCTGTTGGCTCAGGTGATGATGAGGCGACCTGACCGACTCGGTGCTGCTCGTGTGGAGGCCGCCGACTCCGGTGGCTCTTCCGTTTACCAACCTGAGGCTCGGGGCTCGCCTTCCGCCGCCTCCGCCGGAAGTCACTCGACCGCCCCCGCCTCCGCCACCTCCACCTCCACCTCCTCCCCCGCCGCCGTCGCCCTCCCTGAAAAACGCGAAATACAAGTTGGGACAAAATAAGAAGAAAGAAAAGGATGAGAGAAGCGATCCTTCGAATTCGGACATTTTTTTCACACCGTACGTGGACGGGGAAAATTTTTGCATTAACCCACTGTCGCACATTTATGTTGTATATTGCACTGAGAAAAATTTCATTTGTTACAGTAACTAGAAAAATTCGAGTAAAACAGGTGTCATTGAAAAAGTTGTTTGAATATCGTTGAAACTACGAAAAACGAGGTACGCGTAAACATTTTGCGCTATCGTCGATCCTTTTTTGTTTGTTGCAACGCAAAATCAGTTTCTGAGGTTTACTCTACCTTTTTTAATTAAACAAGGCTTTAACGTCAATTTATTTTTGCACCAGCATTAAATTTTCGCAACAGTTGCAAGAAAATATAGTAGAAGTGATCGTAACGAGAAAGAACAGTAACGGATTCTAGACTTTCCGGTAACGGCTAGAAAACTAATTTTCTTTTTCTGCTCAGAACTAAAAATTTCTCTCAGTGTAGCAACTCAACAGATTTTGATATAATTGTTTCTTAATTTATATGTAGTTTCATCTGGGATGTATTGGTGCAATGGAAATTGTAAAAGATCCGTTCAGTGTCATTGTTTTATTTCTTCGCACAATGATTGTTGAATACTGGATATTAAGATATTTTTACACTATCAGTTTCTTTCTTCGATTTCCTTGACAAATATCCAGAAATTTATAATGTCTTTGTTTCGATCTCTTATAATTAGGTTAGTTCAAAGATGTGATATATTTCATTTACTTTTCACCATTCCTTTTTTACTTCACTTAAAATATTCTACATCTTGCGAGAATCATTGTCCAGTCGTTTGGCGATAAAAAGAAAGAAAAAAAATGTCAACTTTTGAAATTACTTTCGATTTTCCAAGTTTTGAAAAATTTGCAAGAAGACAGATCGGTAAAAATGCATCAACATTCATAACTCAAAGACCGCTGCACGATGAAATATAATAATATTTCAACTATATTGAAAGTAAGTAAATAAATAAATAAATAAATGACGTCAGTTTCAACAATGATAACGATGATAAAAGCTGATCAATTCTAATCGCTAGATCGTTTACCCCCCCGATCGGCACGACATTCAAGGAATCTAGGACTTGACAATGAGACATGCGGCTGGATGTCGTGCCCTCGCCTTCCTTACGAGCGTTTTAATAATTAGTTCTCTATAGGTCATGGACGATGCGACGACCTTTCAGATCGGAGTATGCGAGGGCATCAATTACCTCCACAGGTCGTCGTTTTTACAATCTCGTTTCTACCGTCGGCGGCTACAAACGATCTGCAAAAATTTGCGACTGCAGCCTCGTTCAATATTTATTGTTAACGATAAATTCATCTTTTTTCATTCGTCATCCGGAGGCGAAGACTTTTTGTGCCATTATTATTGTTATTTTATGGGAATTTTTCAATACAATGTTGAATATTTTTAAATCCTGCCGTTGATATCTCATCTGATCGTGAACTTGTAATGGAAAACAATGAAAAAAATTAAAACTACACCCGGTATATTTCGCGCAAAAAGTCATTCTAATTGCTGATATATTGAATTCTGATTTTGTTGATTGCTTTCTACGAATAATTCTCCTCGACCTGTTTTTCACAAATAAATTGGTAACGTTAAAGAAACGAAAGGTGACAAAAATTAAGAAAAGAAAAAACGTCGTTTTGCAAATCTGAAAATTACTCTCATGTGTGCAAATTTGTGAAATATATCAATCCTACATATTTTGCTTACGATTACGCTGCACTGAATTTCACACAAAATAAAAATCAGTTGCAGGAAAAAAATGAAATTTCCCAAAAAAAATGCATCGTTTGTACGATATTGTAACGTTACAAGAACTCGAACATTTAACCCCACATGCGAATAAGATGAAAGAAAAAGATGGATATGTGATAGTAGAGGAAAGAAAAAGAAAGAAAAAAAAATTTTAACGATTCAATTACCTGTTTAGCATTCGAACGAGATTATAGTAATTAAATTAATGAACGACCGTGATTTTGCAACGGCGGAACTAATCCGAAGATACGTGAGTACTGACCTAGGATAACCCAGCGGTTCCACAATTCTCGGCGATAATACAGGACACTTATCTTTTTTACCACTTGTTTATTGCCTCGCATTCTTGTTAGTCTGTTTGCTTGTCTGTCCGGTGTAAAAAAATTTTCTAAACCCTGATAAGTTGCGGAGTTTCATTTTTATCTAACTAATTATCCTGCCTCACATCCCACGACATCCTTTCACAAGCAACGAGCCATCCTTAACCTATATTCTTTTTTTTTCCACTCTCTTCTTATCTTTCCAACGGTTCTTCTCTTCTCGAAACTGCACAGTTCCTGTTACAGAGATTAAAGAACGAGAGGAGAAGAAGGAAAAAAATTTAAAAAAAAAAAAAAAAAAAGCTAAAAGGAGTTGGCGATAAAATAAAAAAAAAAAAAAAAAAAAAATCGGAGGGAACGACTGACTGCGGTAGCAGCTAGATTGAAAATCCTCCAAAGGACATGCATCATTAATAATCCTTGGGTGTCCGATATAACTAATTCCAGAATCTTGACGTATTAAAACTTGACGAATATTTACAATCCGTTCGCTGAGAAAATTATCCCTTTTCTGTTTTCATTATTATTTATTTATTTGTTTTTTTTTTTTGATCACTCGTCTTCGTCTTACCGCCGCCTCATTTTTTCACAACATTTTTTTTCATTCAACTAGAATATACTCGCCGCTCTCGGTTCTTCACTTTACCAAACTCATTAAACTTTCCCACCCGAGTATCGTATATAAAATACGTATAATTATACTTTCGTGTTCCGTAAGGCCGCAGCTACATATAATATGTGAGATATTTATATAGAAGCGAGCTGAAAAGTTGTGAAATGAATGCAATAATAATTAGGGAGCGTAATTGTAATATATATACGTACACATAGGTATATAATAGCGTAAATCGACTGAGCAAAGTGGTTCGATGAAAACGCGAGGGATGAAGTGCACGATTAAGATAATATTGTATAAATCATATTTTTCGCAATCGGTTTACACGATAATAAATACGTGATTACACAGGCGGTTTGAATCGGAGATGAAAGGCTTCTTTGGAAAATTAAACTTGCTTATTCGAGTGCCTCGGGTAAATATGATAAGCTGTTATTATTGGCGGGGTAATGAGAATCAGTGTGACGGTTATTGATTGAAATTCTGACCCCAATACAATCGGAAGCTCAATAAACTGACCGAGGAGCAGAAGCGTTGCACGAACCTTGCCTAGGTATATATATATATATATATATATATACGCGTTATATGTTACGCGATAATAGGCGTGTATAGAAAAGCATAGAAAACCTTACCGGGTTTCTGTAATAATAAAAATTTTTGGTAACGCGTTATACTCGATATACGATTCGAATTCGCCGAATAATCCAAACGAATTATCAATCTGCATTTAGATTTATGCCTGCGCATGTGTTAGACAATGTTCGCGCTACGAACGTGCGATTATCGCGATTCGCTCGGACGTCAAGGCGTTATTATTAAAATCCTTGTCGCAGGTTCGCGGCACGTTGATTGAAATTCTGACCTCAATATCTGCGGTCGAAAGTTAGTTGAATTAAACAACTCGACGTGGTTGAAGATTACGCAATTATACCGGAGCAGAGATGATTCATTCTTGATCGATGCGTTAGGTATATCAACGCGCGATTATTGAGCTTCGAAAGTGAAATAGTCAATTTCAAAGGTCAATTTGTCATCGACTTTTTCGAATCTTGCAGTTTTATTTTCTCGATTCTTTTTTCTTTTTCCTTATTTTAGCAAGGAAGAGAGAAGCGGAGAAATTGGCAACTTTTGTTTTTCAGTTAAAAACGCGGAACGAACGATATTCTCGCTAATCGATCGGAGATAGCGATGCACGGCGTGTTAGCCTTGAAAAACGAGCAGGAAACTGACGCAAAGAAAGTATGGGCTGAAAAAGCGGAGCATCATCAATGGCGAAGAATTTCATTTATTGTAATATTTGCTAGAAAATTCTAGTGAAATGGGCAACGCTGCAATAACGGTTGAAATCACATCGTTGAAATTTTTAATTCCGGTTACCGGAAAAATTTAAAATAAAACTTAACGGTCCGGAATGAATTTCGAACATTTGACATATTTCCCGAACGGACGAGTTTTTTCTACCGACAGCCGAATAAATCTGATGATAAAGATAGAAAAAATAAATAACAATAAAAGATAAAGCTGAACATACCGAGCGGATAGTTTTCCGCGACAAAGATCCGTTGATAAAGTGAAACTATGCGGCCCGACGAATCGTTCGAATTGCATACTGAGCTTTTTTCCGTTTCAATTGTACACGGATTAAAATTAGCGAAGTTCTTTTGTGGACGACTGAAATTATACGCCAAATTTTGCGACGACTCGGAACGATTTACGAGTTTGAAACTGAGCGAAATAGAAAGATTGATTAAAGCTTTCGAGGATCGATGGAGTTGGAAATGTACAAGAATTAAGAATAAGTATACAAGCCCGCGATTCGAGGTGAAGAGACGCTTCAGATCAGCAAAGTAAGATTCGCTCGTTGAGTAAAAAATTATTAAGAGCTTTTTTTTTTTTTTTTCATTCTTTATTTTTCGCGCGCGTCCGTTTTTTTTCTTTTTTTTTTTTTTTTTTCTTCGCCTGAATAATGAATTCGTGGACTATCAATCGGTCGCTCGGGTACTCGCCGATCTTTCGATCTCAACGACGAGGCTTCGACGATCCTCGACAATAATTTCAAGGATCTAAGTACGCGGTGGGCGAAGGACCTTCGCTCTACTCGCCTCGGGGCTTCCTAAATATACAAGTATAGAACCGTTAGCAGCGTGACGAAAGACCTTTCGTCTGCAATTTTTAACACCCGAGGACATAGTCACGATTTTTCTCCGAGGGCCGAGCTCTCTCAAAGCTTCGAGATATCGATTTATTAATTACATGTTATATTTATAAATAACCGACCGATCAATAAGCTCGATCATTTTTCCCCGCGGTGACTGAAACATGGCGAAAATTTATTTTTTACGTAAATTCTGTCGTTCGATTATCTGAAATATCTGATACCGAACGTGCGTTTACACCGGGAAGAATAAAATCGCGAAAGAATTTCGCATCGCTATAAAAGTCCATTTTGCAAAAACGCGATATGATCAATGGGTAGAATTTTCGCCAGACTGAGGATAATAAATCGCAAATTCCTCAAGGTGATTATAACAACCGGACCGATAGATATTTGCATCGTAAATCGTAGAAACGTTTGTCGGCCTGTTTGTTAACATCGCACAAGATCGTTTGTTTCTTCGTTCTATTTTGACTCAGAAATGCTGGGGAGAAAAAAAAGCAACGCGCGACGAAAATATCGAGCCGGTGACGATTAACGCGACCATCCGGTTTTTTTTTTTTTTTTAATTATGTACATTATAAAAAAGGAAGGTGATAAGCAGAAGCTGTTATTCCACTGACTAAAAGCATCATCTCTTATGAATTCGCGTTAAACTCACGGCTTGAAAAGTTTATCAATTCACATATACGTCTGGCGGGTAATTGTTTCTTTTTTGATTATTTATTTATTTATTTATTATTTTTGCAATTATTTACCCGAGAAAGAAAAGATTGTCGAATTCTCTCGAATTTTTTCCTTTCATCTTCGGTGTTAAAATCACCGGTATAATTCGATGTCGAGTTCCAAATTGTCGGCGGTATAAGACGAATATGGGAAAAGTGTTGGATCACCGACGAACTGCAATTCCGAAGGTGAAAACGTCGGTTTTAAACTAGATAAAATAAAGACTCCGTCTACAGAGGTTGGTCTTGCTCCGATGTAATATATTTTCAAGAAGGCTGCGGAGGCGACGAGAGGAAGTTATAATAGAGATTCGGGAAGCCGTAGATAATCGCGTAACGCAAACAATCCGCAGCACGGATTACATAAAATATGATATAACCCCGCCTTGTTAACAGTTAATAATCATTTCCCCCGTGTTAGAAAAATACATTTTCCAAGAAGGAGGAAAAATCAGCGTTTCGTTCGTATAAATTTCTTCAAACGTCTCGCGGTCTTCCTCTCACCTCGTGCCGCAAACGCAGTTTTTCACGCAAATTTTCAACGTCTCTGACTCGCGACAGATTTCATAATATATACGTCCGTATTACGTTCTCCTCGACTTTAGCACTGGTACTTAAACCGAGTGAAACAGAATCGTAGGAACGTCGTCCGAAACGAGATAAGCTCGCATACGTTAACGGCAAACAACCAAGCGAATGTCTAGAGAACACGCGGCCTTGACCTCTGTTTGATATTTGAAAGTCTACAATGCAGATAGATATCCAAAGTCAGCCATTTTCGCTTCCACACACCGCAGACTCGGCGACGAGAGAATTCGTGCAAATTTAACAACCCAGTGAATTCTGCATCACGTTATACGAGCGAATGTCGATGTCAATATTCCGGAGTGGTAAATTTTGGAAAACCTTGTCCGACGCTGAACACAGTTCCTAATCCCGTCTTTCAGTGGTGTAATATTTAATACCTTGACAATCGGTACTTCACCAGATTTACTCGTCCATTTACGATTCCTGCCGCTTTTATTTTACAGCAACGGTTTTATTCTTATTTTCTTTCTTTTTTCTCTTTGGTTCTCCCCCCCCCCCTTTCGTACATCGTCCTCTCCGAAGCCTCGAAGAGTACGGAAGATCCCGATCGTAAGATGCCAGATCTTACTTAAAATAGAATGCTTATGCCAGGGTTTCGGAGGCTGCGTCGAACTTCGTGTGCTACTATGGCCCAAACTCCCTGCACTGAGAGAAATTTTTATTTCCGGTTACCGCTGGGTCCTTAACTATTTTCATTTTTTACCACAATCGAAAAAAAGTATAGTTCTAGGTAGAAAATGAAAATTAGTTTTCCAGCCGTTACTGTTCTTTCTCATTACGATCGCTGTTGCTATATTTTCATGTAACGTTGACGTTAAAGCCTTGTTTAACTAAAAAAGTAGTGTAAACCTCGGAAACTGATTTTGCGTTGCAATTACCAAAAAAGGATCGACAATGGCGCAAAATTGTTGGGCGTACCTCGTTTTACTGAATTTTTCTAGTTACTGTAACAAGTGAAATTTTTCTCAGTATAGTGTCTCAAGTCACGCTGGGGGGAGAAATATTAGTGCGATAAGAAACAAGTATAGGTGATCGGATGAATGGAAGAGAGAGAGAGAGAGAGAGAGAGAGATAGAGTGCGATATGAGCGGAAATTTTTGCAACGATCAACGGCACGGGCTGCACTCGACAATCGGCAATGCAAGTCGTTCGAATTACCGACGTACTTTGAAAAAAACGTGACGACGTATCGCGTATCGCTGCAAAATCCGACACGCATGCATTGTTCAAGTGAGGAGGAAATAGATGTGCCGCGAATTACGATGCAGCGTGTGTCGTGTAACGCATGAGGAAAAGGGGAAGCCGGGAACCTTGCTTGAAAGTTCATCGTTAACCGGCCTAAACCAAACTGCGTTCCTCACTTCGCGAGTTAATTTTTCAATTACCGTTCTTTGTTTATTTTTATGATTTTATTACGACGCGGTATTTATCGAATTATTACATTTGTCAGCTAAGAACACTTCCTAACCGATAAAGAAAAGAAAAAGGACAATAATGATGTTAATGACGAGTCATAATCAAAAGTTTGGATATCGATACTTCGTCTCAAATCTGTTCAAACCTGTGCAGACAGCTTTCAATAAATTCATTAAAACACTTTTTCACCACGTTGGCATCGTTACACGTTTAATTTTACGACATTGAATCAATACCGATTATGATCGAGAATCAGCATCGTTAATTTTCGTAGAAAATAGTCTTCTACGTAAAATTGCACCAGTTTCAGAGGATTCGAAACGAAGCTTTTCTTTGCAATACCAGTATTTTTTACTTGTTAATTTTGGAAGAGACATTTATAGGACGTGATTGTAATTATTCGAAAAATACTCATCTTGTAATAAAACGAATGAAAATCAACGTGCAAAATTTGCACCAGGAATCGCCACTTTCGTCCAATCTCACCTAACAATCCGTTCGAATCTCTCGTAGACTCGAACAGATTTCCTGATTCGCTCTCTGATAATGACGTCGAGAGAAGTTGGAAACACATCGACAACGGGGATAACACGGGATTGTATATTACACTTTTCCTCGGCAGATTGCAACGCTGACAGACAATTAGGAGCTCTCCACAGCCTGCGATCGACATCGTTTCCGTTACTCAAGAGGCTAGGAAATAATGAGGATGACGTACGCGAAAACATTCAGCGCTATGTTTAAACAATTTTTTTTTTTTTTTTGCGGAAATGAGGGTTAAAATTCGAGGATGCAAGACTCGAATTACCGGACGCAAAAATTGGAGTTCAAAATTTCTAGCTGAAAAGTTAGTAACGTTAACGTAACGAAATTTCAGAGAAAAAAAAACAAAAAAACAAAGAAAATCACTAGCGTACGAATTCCCGACGACTTTCAAAGAGTTTTCTTTTGAGGAATATATTTCAAACAATTCTAAAGATGCGAAGTATCGATTTTTCCTAAACATTCATCTTCGCCGTAACGTTGCTAACTTTATCCTCATATTTTTATAGATCTAGGTTTCCCAGTTTCAACTTTACACTCTTTTCCAAACGACAACAGAGACCGAGGTATCCAATTAACTTGGGAAAAGCCACATGATAAGCCTCTGAATTCTAACGATGTAAGTTTAGACCCAACGAACTCTGACGTTACGGTCGCGATTATAATTACGACGTTTGAAAAGGTGGAAACAAAGCCTAATGAAACCACGTCATTAAATGTCATCGTTAAACTCACAAGGTATACGTGTACAATCTCCGATAAGAGTATCGCCGTCGCAACGACGATTCGATACGGATTATAAAATTTCTACGGTGAATTTCTCAGCGAATCCCATTTGTTGTACGCGTTGTGGCGAATAGAGTTTTGAAGAAGAGGAAAGAGAAACCGAGCGAACGGATGCGGGACAAAAATCTCGCCAGCGAATTCGAGTTTAAATTATCCGCAACCTTTCACTCGCGCATCGCTTCCACCTTTCCTTCGCTAAATATATTTATCAGAATTTGCGTCGAGTGTAAACTCGCCGACGCGAGATAGATAAATAAAAATTATAGCTTCGGGGATGAGAAAGAAAATAAGTGAAAAATGTACGTCAGCTTTTACCTGAATCCGAGAATATGCGGATGCTAAACGAGTGGTTGTTCTTCAATGTTCAGCGTTCCAATTAAAACCAACGACAACGGTGACGGAGAGCCGGAAAGCAGAGATTCTTCCTTAAATTGTTGTTCCCAGGGGTGTGTCAAACTCGAATGATTTTTCAGCGAGCCTTTCCTCGATCTTTCACCTCCGTATAATGATAAGCAAAAAAAAAAATCCGAACCTTACACAACACACAAGTTAAGCCCGGCACGTTCAAGTTTCGAAGCTTAACGCACACCGCAGTTTACGAGAACTTGTTTAAAATTCAGAACGACGCAAATCGTCCAACCGACTCTTTCCAAATCCCGCACATTATACCGCGCGCGTAAAATTATCCTAAAAAAATTGCAGAGCGAGGTTTTGGAGCCGACTAAACTTTCTCTCCTAAAATCCGACGTCGAGCCTACATTTTCAAAAAACAAACATACGAACGACAGTCGAATTCGTTCACTGTATCCCAAACTCCAACGCTGAACTCCGAGTGTGTTCGTTCCTTTATTCCGGGCACTTGGCTAAAAATCTGACCGAGTCAATTCGACTGGTCAAAGATCCCGGAGACGTCGAATCGAATCGACGAAAGCTCCTCGATTAAGCGCACTTTATTCTTTAAGTTCAGGGGTGCAGGTGGTTCGAAGTTGTTCGAAGTGGTCCAAGCTTCGAATCTTTTCGCCAAACGTCGCGGTGGAGGGATGGGGGTGGGGGGCGGTGATTTCGAGGGTGTTTTTTTCGGGCGTCGGTCGAAGATCTCGCTTCGTCGAGGAGCGTCTCACCCGGTGTCGGATGAACAGCACCGCACTTGTCCAGTTCACACGTGCGACTGACGGACGAAGCCGAACGCCGCGCTCGACGAAAACCCGAAGCCTTCTCTTCTCCTCTGCACGACTTCGGTTATTCGACCGGTTCGAGAGTCCCCTTCGTGTGTTCAAGTTGCTCTCGGCCGTTTCGTTCCGAGCTCCGAGTTCGTTTTAATAACGCGTCGACGCGTTGAAAGGATAATTCACATTTTTTAACCTTTGGAATAACGGAGGAAATTTGATTTACAAAATTGATTATTAACGATCATCCTGAAGTTACGAAAAATAACGAGTTTGCATCGTTGCACGTTCGAGCAATAGCTAACGCGGTTGTTTTTTTTTCAAATTTTTGCATTCCACTCGCAGTGACAACGATTGGTAACGTTTGCTTGTTTTTCTCCACAACTTTTTGAAAAGTTTTTGTCGGCAAATCGATTCGTTAATTGGAAATTACTGAAATGCCGTTTATACTCACATCCTGATCAATTTATTCCTACTTTATTAAGCGTTAATTACTATTAATTATTGACATGTTCGGTAAAACGTGAATTCATTATTCATTTTGTGCTAAATAAATTACATGTTGTCTTTATTCTTAAATGCATCCAACAATCATCGTATTCGATAAAGTATTATTATTACTCTTGAGCAATTCAAGAATTATTAGTGCCTCCTTTTAATGTATTTTTTTTTATTATTTTTAGACAAGCGGCGTGTTGACTTTGGTAACAATTGTTTTTCCGAATGGCTTATCCCCGTTTTACCGTTTGTTAATACTTGACTGGCCTCCAGGCTGGTCCCTGATTTTCAAATTCCTGCTTGTGATTTCAGGGATAAAATAGAGAATAACGAAAGTCTTTACAAACACACCGAAAATCTAAAAGCTGACTTTACAACGGAATTTTTCAAGAAATTCGATAAAATTCATTGGTCGTTCCAGAATTTTTTTGCCTCAACTATTTTCGTAATTTTTCAACCTACTATTCGCCAATTTTACACCGAATTTCGCTGATTAGAAACTCGAACGCTTGCCCTTTGCGGTCACAGATTTTTTCATCATTTGCGTGATAAACGGTGAAAAAAAAAAGTAATTTCGAGATCGTTTAAATCTCCACATCTCGCAAATAAATCACTTTTTCCCCGAAAATACCAATGAATATTTATTTTAAAGAGAGCGTTAAAAGTAAATTACCGAAACACCGAAGATCTATCCTTTGTAAGTAAATATACGACTCTCAAACTTACCGTTAATAAAACTTATCGAGGTTTTCAAAATTCTCGTTACTCAAATCGTTCTTTATTTCGGTTTTCGTCTCTTCCATACCGAAAAATACCGGATTTCGAAGTCGATAAGCTTTTCAAATCCCCCCTCTGTAAAAACTTGGGAGCATCGGTTCGCGATATTTGATGAAAACAAACGGCGCCTTTCAACAGATGGAAACGTTTTGATCCGTCCGTTGAAACCCGAGAGCGATACAAATGCGATAGAAGATAAGTCCGGCTGTGTTGGTCCAGTTGAGATAAGAGCACCCCGTTCATCCTGTGCCGATCCGCGTGCGCTTATACATATATATTTCGCAGCAACGTCTGGAGAAGTTATATCGAGAAGTATAAAATTGGCGAGCGAAATTCTCTCCGCCAAGAGATGAAAGAGATTTTTTTTACGCGTACAAAGAAATATTTCTCATAATTCATGCTCCCTCGACATTTTCGGGATTGCGTTTTAATGATTAATTTCATCGTTGCGATGTAAATTGAAACGAAATAAGGTAAAAATTAACAATATCTAAAGCGATGCGGTCGTTTATTATATGTATACAATGTACAATATACAATATACATATTTATATATATATATATATTACATGTGTACGCTGAGAAAAATTGAGTAAAACAGGTATCGTTAAAAAAAACTGTTTGAATATTGTTGGAATTACGAAAAACGAAGTATTTATTGTTGCACGAGCATTAAATTTTCGCAACAGTTGCAAGAAAATATATTAACAGTGATCGTGATGAGAAAGAATAGTAACGGATCAATTTTTCCGGCAATATCGTATTGAAGTTAACGAAAACGTACAATTATAGAAAACAATAAGGACGGTGAAAGAATGAGAAGTTGTCGAAAAATTGTAAATAATGAGTGAATCAAAAAAAAAAATAAATAAATAACTAGATAAATAAAATAAATAAAAAAGAAACAAATAAAATCAGTTTGTTGTTACTTTCAAATCACTCGCCAGTCTCCCATTTTGCGGTATGACGAATAATGTAAGACACATTCCTGAGGCTGATGTGTGATGAAAACACACTTACACGGAAGGCAAATTGCACATTACTCGATCCAAGCAACACATCCGTCATCTGCTACACTTTATACTCGTACAAATATGCACATTCATACGTCGTACGCGTAGAATTCCAAACTGCGTAACAAAACGTGATACATGGCGCTCTAATTTTCTTTGTCGTTTGAAATGTGGGAAAGAAAAAGCAATTACGATGATAACAACGATAGCATTGGCAAAAATATCTAGGCACGTATTAACGTAATAAGCTTGAACTTTCAGAGGAACACGTGCGTTTCGTTGTATAAATAAATACCATAGTTGTGCGTATATTTGCAGGAATATAGGTGTTAATTCGTAATTAATGGGATCGGAACTTCCGGCTGGCGGTTATAATTGATAATTGTTCGGCGCAAACAACAAATTAGTATTTCGGAACGGTAATTTTCACTGATTTTCGCCGGCACAGACTTTGCAGATTATTTTATTTTCCAATTTATAGTTAAATTCATCCTCGGTGAAAGTTTGCGGCAGTTATTTGTATAATCAAGGTGATTTGAAACCGACGTCGAAGGATTTTCCGCATCATTTTTAACGATCTCACCGACAATCGGCTCGCGATTTTTCCGTGATCTTGATTTCAATGTCTAATCTTCCATGACCTTTAACCATTTCCGCCGCAAGGTAAAGTTTTTTTCTTACATACATACCTATATATAACATGGAATGACGATTGAGAACGAGATTCGTCGATTTTCAGCCTGATTAAGTGCGAGTAATTTTTCTCCGCAACTGGCAAATGTATTACAACAATTGTAGAATCAAACAATCGCGCCAAAGTCACGCTTTCTCGTAACCTCGTAGCACTGCATTTCTTTCGCACTCTATCTCTTCGTTTTCTATACATTCTATCGGTGGCTAGTCGACCGGTAAACTATTGCCAAGTTTTACTTGTACTTGAAATTAAACGTCGAATTCGCTGCTGTAACTTGCGACAGCTGTATATGTATATTAAATTAACGCCTGAATTTAGTCAGCGTTCTGTGCAAGGTTCTGACCGCGACAATTGCAAGTGCGCAAAATAGAAACGGGAAAAAAGCTGAATCTTGTATTAAAAAATTATAAGAATGCGTTTTATTTATTTATTTATTTTTTTTTTCTAGACCACGCAGCGTGAATAGACTATTTATTACTGTTTTCTTTCGACAACTTATTATTTTATTTACCTAAACTAAAAATTTAGTTACGGTACCGAGTAGGATCGTGTTTGATTTGAAGAAAAATGTTTCGTACGTTCGAATGGTTGCGATTAAATTTTTTCTTCCGGAATAGAAAAAACAAAAAAAAAAATTCACCAATTCCCAGCGAACATTCGTCTACTTGCAATAAAAATTCATCTGCTTCGAACACATCATTTTGCAACTAAATAATGAATTCGAATCACGTTTAGCTACGACCGGCTTCTTTCCGACGAATGCAAAGTTATAACCCAGATTAAATTAATCGGTCGTTGATTCTGCCTCGAGTCAAGGTTGAAGACCTTGAGTTTCTACGCTTGAATAGAGAGAATCCGGTGGTATTGAAGGTGTCTGCAAAATCGTCCTTCCGGCTGGCGAATGCCGACAAAATTACGACAGAAAATCGCAATTCGATGCTGGTAAAAAAAAAAAAAATAATACACAAAGCAATATTCGCCGATCACGATTTGCGGTATGAAAATTAAATCAGTGAATGTTTTAGAAAGGTTTGAGCAAATACGACGGGACGACCGCGAAATATATATACATACATATATATATATGCATATATAAAAGTCGCGAATGGAAAGGTGGACATGCATGTAACGTAGGTTAATGTAATCGCGGTAGGATTTATTTATTCTATTCGGCTATACATATTACAGGTGTTCTAGGAACACGGCAGGATTAGCATTATACGTAAATTTGAAAGAGCATTCCCTGCCCTGGGCGATCGAAACGAATCTCTCTTGAAGCCGAGCTACCGGCGTTTCGCTTCCATATTTCATTGCAGGTTTATACCTGGGTGGTTATACGAAAGTATAATGTCTTGCACGGAGATCGCGTTGGGGCGAAATTTAGCTGGAATTTGTCAGCCGTCAGAAAAATTCGCATTAACTGGAAACAGCACAGCCATCGAATAATTTTACACTATTTTTTTGTTTTTTTTTCCCCTTTTTTTTTTGCCGCCTTTGGCACAAACTGGCGACAATTGAATTTTTCTTTAGGCAAGTGAAATTCGTTGAAATATTTCGAAAAGAATCAAGGTTCCGAAATAACGCCGAATTTCAAAATCACAGTAATCGCATTGAAACGGATCGATCGAACAATGTCGTTCTAATTTTTTCCTTTGGTGCAAAAAAAAAAAAAAAAAAAGAAAGAAATTGGCAATAGTTATGCTTTTTCTTTGAATTGAGATTGATGCTTGTGTTTGAATTTTTCTTTCTGCAAGTCAGATTGTAATTGTAATTCGATCGATATCTTTTGATAAAACCTTTCTAGTCTTCAGTTTCTCTCGACTACTTTCAAAAGATTTGAAAAAATTATCGAAACGTACCTTAGAAATTTCAGGCTTGTGATAATTTTTTACCGACTCATCTGAGTCTTACCGAAAACCTAGATACGTATATTTTATACAGTTAAACGCGTCTAATAAATGTACGAAAATATCGAAATGATTAATCGTAAAACGGCGCTTCGGTAATGGAACAGAGAACGCGAGTCAAGAGGAACCGAGCGGGTTTGAATTTGAGGGTTAAGAATAAAGATAAGTAACATGAGGTTACGCGGTATAATAAATATTCAAGTCGTACAAGCAATTTTACACCGTGACCAGCGAAGCGGAACGAAGTACACATCGAACGCGCGGATGAATTATAGATGCGAACAACTACAAACGCCAAAAACTTTAAAGATAAGACGTACATTTGTAGAGGGTCTTTAATAAGCCGGAAGTCGAGAGCCGGAGAGTAATAAAATTTTGTTCGCAAATCAGGGGCGGGGTTGAAGTTCCAAAGGCGCCTAATTCCCAATTATTTTGTAGCGAAACTTGAAGCGAGGAAATGAAATTTTGAAGAAACGACAAAGTTTCGAATGGTCGGAAAACCGACGGTTCAAAGTTCCGAAATGCGATATTACGTATATCCGAGTTACGAAAAGTAAAATTCCGATAGAGTGTAATTTCGAAAAATAAAGTTTTGATAGATAGTAAATTCGAAAAATTAAAATATACTCACACAGCGTGGTTCACTCGACGAGTGGGTGTAAAATATCAGATAAACCGAAAATCAGAATGGCCAGGATTCCGAACGTAAAGATATTGAAAATCCGAAGCAAAGAAAGATCAAAGTGCTGAAATTTCACCGAGCCAGAAATTCACGGAACTGAAAATCTCGGATCATTCAGAATTTCGATGTTTCGGATTGTTAAATTCTCTCATTATCGCACTTTCGGAACTTTGAGCGCCGGGTTTCGGACCGTTCGAAACTTTGACGTTTCGTCAAAGTTTCATATCCTTACTTCGAGTTTCGCCGGCAATAAATTCGGAACTAGGCGCTTCCGGAACTTTTCAAATTCGGAATTTCGACCCCGGCCGAAAAATCACACTTAAGAACGAACTTTCAGTTCTCGATTCACGTGGCGATGAACGCGATGTGACGTTACACGTGTTCGTGCGATCCGATACAGCCTCACCTTACAGCTCACGATGCATAAGCTGGCATTAAGATGATTTGTGCGATAACAATATGATTAGGCAATGGACCAACGTAGGGCCAGCGAGGTCAATTCGCTTGAAATAATATCACAAGGCCGAAACTCGAATTCTGTAATTCACAGAACAAATTTAAACGGGTTTGAAACCAGTTAGAACGGGCGCTGCGTCTAAACGTCACCACGGCTACAGAACCCAATCACGGCGAACGAATTAGAGAAGAAGAATCGCTCGGTTTATACACCGAGATGCTTCCGGTATTTCGTTGTTAACAATAAACTATATCCCGTGAGATATGATGCACGGAAAGAAATTCCGCTCGGGGATTATTTTTAATCGCGATATTAGTTTGCGGGGAAAAACATCCGCTGTGACGTTTTTAATCGAAATCGATCATTTTTTTTGATTTTGTTGCGAAATTTATATTCGTAGGTTATGATTTTTTCTTTGACAAATTCATAAGTCTAAGTGTATTGAAATTGTAAGGGAAAGCTTAGATATCGATGATTCGTTTCGAATTGCGAGAAGTCTGTAAGTTGAGGATCGGTTAAATTTCACGTTGCAAAAGCTTATTTCGTTCGAAATATCGTTTTTTACAAAGTCGCCGAAACAGGTTTCTTTTCAGTACACGAGTCAATATTGGCATTTAATGATTACAACGAGTGTCGGTCCACTTTTGAAAAATCGAATACCAGCAACGCGAACGTGCTATAAAGAAAAGAGTTTTCATTTCAGTGAATTTGTCGAAAACGGTGTTGTGAATAAAATTAGCCATCGTAGAATGAGATCGAATGAATCTACCGGATTTTTAACAATTTCGAAGCGATCTCAAACAAAGCATCGATATCTGCCAATAAACGTTTGTTTGTAATTTCAGTATCTTCTGATTTTGTATTATCAAATAGATTATTCATACTCTGACGAACTCGTAATTAAGTGAAACTTCATATTTTTCACGTGGACGTTGTATTTAAATAACAGCCTAAATTCAACGATTAACAATTCGAATCACATTTTCACAGGACAGAGAGAGGGAGAGAAAATAATTGCACAACCAAATCCGACAACGAAAATAAAATTTGAAATAAAAGAAACCGTCTGCGATTCGTATTCCTTTTCTTTTTAAATTCAAAATCCTTCAATTTACGATAGCCAAAAGTTTTCAAACTTTATACAACGACAGCCTCGATGGAAAATAGTGTGGAAAAGTTGAGATAGATAAATATATTTTCCAGTTGGTTCGCCGATTACCAACGTTTAGTCTGCACGCGGATGAGAATAGCGTTGTGAATACGGAGTTTCCGCACCGATTCAAATTTATTGTGGCTAAAGTTTGAGCCATTTGTCGCCATTTCTCACCTCTCGGTTTAAATATTTCGCTTGACAATTTCTCCGCCGTTCATTATTTACCTCCCCTCTGTCGTCCGGGCCAAGATACGGAGATCAAAAATTTCCCGGCGATTCGAATCTGGGCCAAATATTCCCGCGTCAATGATTAAACTATCTCGCAAAATTCGCTCAGGTTAGACCTGAAGCTCGAACCGTAGCTTCGAGTTATTGAATATTCGATCCTGCGCCGGATATGGGAGAAATCTTGGTGCAGTTTACCAGCTGATAAACACGTAGTTTCAACAGTTCTGCGAATCTGCGGAGCGTTGATAATAAATTATCGTTTTACGTCTATAATATACAATGGGCAGAAAAAACGAGATGGAAAACTGAACGAAAAAAAGGAGAAAGAAATGAATTTGAAAAATTCTAATTTAGACATTTAGCGTGGATTGAATCCCAGGAATGGATCAAGAGAGAGAGAGAGAGAGAGAGATATTGAAACTCCTCTTGATTCCAATCTCTACATGTAATTGCGACTGATTGCAGACGTGAATTTTGCACACCGACGAAACTTGAATAGCGCCAATGAATGCGCCGTACGTAGAAAGTTTCGCGCGAATATTGTGGGGAATTTTAAACGCGTCGTGTTACAAATTTGCGTTGCAAATTCTACGATGGAGAGTAAAAAGTGATGAAAAAAAAAAAAAGAATAAAAATACTTGCCTGTTGTGCGGAAGAGGAGAATAAAAAAAAAAATCCAACGAGTTCGCAACCGCTGATTCGTCGCGGTTAATGGAAATTTCGGTAACAATTATTTACTGTAATAATCGACTAACTTCATACCTTATACGTATAAGCGAACTCTTGCGTGGATAAATTCCTCGCAAAAAACCTTGAGCGCAAATTGCAAGTGTATTAAAACGTTCTGCAGTTGTGATAAACGAAAGTTGAGACTGATTTCAAACGGCTTTCGCTACTTAATTCAGGACAATTGCTGTTTGTTACAGTTCCGGCTCCTGAAAATTTACTGAATTAAACGACAAGGATTTGAATTAAAAAAAAACAAAAAAACAAAAAACAAACCGCAATGATTTAGATTCATCGATGTGTATCGCAATGTCGTAAATATTCATAACAGAGAAAAACAAGATCCATAGAAAAAACCAAAAAAAAAAAAATAAAATATAATAAAAACAAATCGTGGGAAAACTTTTTAACCATATTTATGCGGGGCATATAGTTCGATCGGTAAAAAATTTTTTTCGGACATTCGTCTGTGTCGGACTTTTGGAATTTCGCCTCGAAGAATAAAAATTTCTTACACACCGACGCGGATAATGGGTTGTAAAGATTTGTATGTGGCAAGCATTGTATACTTATATATACTTATATATTAAGGTATGTAACGCATAGCCGTCGAGGCGATCGTAAAATACATTTATCAATATCAAAAATAGCCGTAGAAACTTCTTCGGTCATGCAGATATCTCTCTGAATATACAAATACACACACGCGCATACATCATATGTACCTGATATGCCTGTGTATACATATATATATGTGTAATACGCGTTGCGGCAGCTTTGCATATGGTACACAAGCCGTAAATTTTTCTCATTTTTTATCATCCACGCTCCCTCTCGTTTTCTCTACCTCTCGCTCATTTCACCCTACGAACGGTATTTGATAACACGTTAACTGAAATTTATCCGATCGGAATTAGGTGATCTCATCCGTTTCTTTTTTTTTTTTCTTCTTTTTTGTAACGATGAAAAATCTCCCTTCCCCAAAAAATGATCACGGAGTTGGACGAAAGCAGCTGTAAATACGAATATAACCGAGTAAGCCAAAATCATTTTATGGAAAAGGATCGTCGGACAAATCGTGTTTTTCGATAACAAATCAAAGGTTGATATTATTTAATAATCTTTTCTACGATATTTTTTTTTTGTTTTTTTTTGTTTTTTTGCTGCAACACTGACACATTACGCAACGTACTTTACACGCGTATTCGACTTCGCGTCATGCAATGGGATTAAAAAAAAAAAACAAAATACGACTATTTAAATTGCGACGCGTACATACGACGTATAATATAACGCGGCGTTAAGCTATCAAGTTTTTTTATGTTTTTTTTTTCTCTTCTTTACACGACCCAGCACGAATCAGGACGAATCAAAGACGCTTTAAAGCTCAGTCAGTCAGTCGGTCAGATGACGACGACGACGACGATGATGATCAAGTGACACGCAAGCGAATGAGCAAAGATGCAAAGTGCGACCGACGTGCCTCATTCGTGCATGATACGTGGAGGCATATATTTATTCGTGCGTATGCACGTATGTATGTAAGTTGTATATGCATGCAAGAAAAGAGAAGCATCGGTTAATTCGAGCGATAAGGCTTCTGTTTCCAGTACCTTAATTTGCTCAACGACGCATAATACGTGTGGCACGACATACGCAAGCGAGCGAGCATGTAAGCAAGTGTACATACAAGTACTTTATATCCACCCACACAAGCGTTTTCTCGTCCTCTTTAATCTAAGCTAATTGACCCCGTCGAATGATTAATTTAAATATTTTCACGTTTCACGTGTATTACATTAGCTAAGGAATTGTTTTTCTTATAACATTGAGTTAAAGAGTGTCTCATATCGGTGTATACGTATGATATAATATTGGCCGAGGAAATATTCGAAGAATATAGTTGAATTGTATCGGTTATTTCGATTCTCTTTCATTTTTTTCTAACAAAACGATAAACACGGATACGCATCTATAGTACGTAACGTAACAAATCTGTACCAAATTTTTATTCGCTCATTCAATTGTCGGCAAAGCGGCAAAACACTTTGAGCGTGAAATTATACCGCGTGTACGGAAATTGTTCAAGTTGCGAAATGAATTTGAGGCTACAGCAATCAGCCGGCTGAAATAGATTATTTATTTGATTTCTTTTTTTCTCTCTCTCTCACTCTCTCATTTTAATGCGTTTTAGCAGGTATCGACGATTTTTTGCACATTTTTTATTTTTCGTATCTATTCTTTTTGCCCGTAAATTTACAAGTGAAAGGCCGAAAGTGAGCAATTGCGTTGCCCGGATGGCACTGTGACGTTGTTGACGTAAATTCGGGTTACACTTTTTTCTTTCCAATCTTACGTATACGTATCTCGCAGAGCGGGTACGTAAGTAGGTACGATCGATATAATCTGTACAACAATCGTCGGAATGCAAAATTTGAGCCAGCTGTGCTGATGACAGCTGGCACGATGATTGAATCTGCATAAGAGTTATTGAACGACGTAAAGAGCGGAACGATACGTAGACTCGGCATTGTGTCTGCTTTAGTATATATATATATATATATATATATATATATATATATATATGTACAACGTATGTACGTACCTACTGAACAAGCGTCGTAATTAATAGCCATTAGCAATTATCGTCATGATTATGCACACTTTTATACGCACGTATATGTGTATGTAATGTACGTTGTACATACCGTTCATCGTGATATTGTACACCGGTGTTTTGTTATCTTTTGTTTATAACTATTTCTTAATCAAGTTTGTTCTCCAGGTTCGCTTCTGCCCATATATTATACAATATTATATGTACCCGTGTACCGTCTTACGTGTTTATAGATGATGCTAAACGCGACATATTATTTCAATTTCGATTACATCGATGTATTTTTGATTCTGTGTAAGGCATGAAAGATTTAAAATTAATCGAGATGAAAAAAAAAATAAAAAAAAAAAATTCCCCGACCGTGGTCGAGAGTTATTTTCTAAATTTACAATTATTTTATCAATATTCTTTTCGTTCAAATTATCACGTGTCATTTTGACGATCTTGAACGCGTGAGGAAACATAAGGAGAGAAAAAAAAAACGCACTCTTAATTAATGCATTCGTATCCAAAGGCATAATATTATTCTTATTCACAAAGAATCAGTGGGACGAAAAATTTATGCTTTATTGCAAAGAAAAATATTTAAATATACTCACAGAGTCCTGAATTTCGAATAACTTTCTATCGGACATTAATTTTCAATGGGGAAAATATCGTTTAAACTTGATCGAGGAATCGATATCCTTAAATTTACAACAAGCTGTGACCTTTCGTTTTAAATACTACGATAAATTGATCGAGAAATCCGTGATATAATGGACATTGAATTGAATAATACGCGAAGGGCAAGATTGATGATAAAAACGACATTCGTCGTGCGTAGCAGCCTCGAATAAAATCACTCTAATGTTTGTGATTCCTATAATTGTAAATTTGCAGTTTTTCCAATCAGCTATCGGCCTACAACAGAGTAGAAAAAGCCACAACTGGGTCAATTCATCTCGGGATAAAAACCGACGCCAACTTTGACAACGTTACAATGACGCAGTTATACAAATTACAAGGGTAAAATAACGTATGTATTGGTATCGCATAGATTTGTCAGGGATTACCTAATAGCATTGTTTATTACAAAAAATATCACGTTCTTAAACTTTTTCCATCTTATCCTCGTTATTCCGTAACAAATTCGAACGATCGCTCCTTTCATTGTGTTTTAATTTATTTATTCCGTTTCACTGCGAATATGACGTTATACGTTACAAAAATATAATAATGATAGTAATAACAATAATTTAGGAAGAAAAACTACAACAGATAAAAATTATTCGTAGTAAGATCTGAGTAAAAAGAAATTAAAACTATTTATGCTCATTGATAGATGTTACGGGAAAAATTGGACGAATCGTTATAACGATTCAAAAAACAACCGACCGTTACAATTTTTACGCAGCGTATAACGTATAACGTATGATAAATCACCGTAAGACACGTAACCGAGTATGTAGTAAAAAATTCGGCATGCCAACGCGAATACATCGCTGAATGCAAACGGAACACGAAAAATAACGAATCATGGCCCTGACCGCTTACGCCAGATTTTATCCCCAACTTTTTCTCCATACCTAGATATTTTCATTTCTATCGTATTCGTACTGCGATCATCGATTATGTAGTTCCCGACTAATTTTTCGCCTTTTGAATTCCGCGAGCCTCTCGCCGTGTTTTGAATAACGTAAAACAAGTAGAAATAATAAAGCTCAACGGCTATTGATCGAAAATAAATTCCAAACGATATTTGAATCGAGGAAATAAACAAAGAAGCGTTTCACCGGTCGGTAAATACCTCGAACTGTGGATAAATTATCAATCTTTACACTCTCGATAAACTGCAGAGCTAATTCACCGACGGAGTTCAGCCAGTCGGCGTCAGAGGGCAGCAGCATCAATTTTTTAAATGATGAAACCGGCTGTTACCGACATTCCCGGGGGGATCCCCGACGACATTCGTCTACAATTTCTACTCTTTCTAATCGTTCGAATTTACCGCGTCTTAATTATCTTGATTTCGGTTCTAAGAATCCAAGTTCTACAAATTGTGAAACTGTGTCGTGTCGATTTGCACATATTTTCTTAACAACTCACTTCATACGCGAATCCGTCACAATCTTCACTGCGAACTGTGCACGTGTGAAAAATTGTTTAGTCGAGAGCCAGCGTGAAAGAATTTGATATTTAAATTGGGTTTTTTGTACCATTCGAGCTTATTCGTTGCTTTACGTAGCTCGAGGTGAATCGACGAGTTTCTCGTAGAATGAGACGCGATACCTCTGAAATATATACAAGCAACTACGGATGTGTAAAGTTATAAAACACACAGAGGCGGAGAGCTGATAGAATTTATAAATCAATAATATCTACGGGAGAAGGCAAGACGCATTGAGCTTTTGAATAATATTCAAAAGCTGGCAGTGGAGAGCCGTTCATACTCGCATATATATATATATATATGTATGTATGTATATATATATATATATGTATATGTATACAACCTATGTATGCATAATATGTACATTGCACATGACGTACAAGCCAAATACACACCAACAGGCGTCGATCCACCCTGCGTATGTGGACGATATTTAAAATAGCGGATTTATAAGCTGCGTGAAAGAAAGTGGAACGGGGATGTGAAAAAAAAAGGCACGATCATTTACATTTTCTCCGATGGAAAAACATTTTCACTCAGAAATTCAGCCGCGGGCCATCGATTTCCCGATTACACATTCCCACGTGTTATACGTACACAGCATGGGTGTAATATATGTATGCATAACTTTATAGATACATACTTTGATTCTGAATGAAAAGCTCGCGGTGCCGAAGAAATTATGGAATTTCAAGAAAACGAATTTTCATTCTATCCACGTCCGAATATAAGAAACGAAACGAAAACTTGGAATAAAAAAATAAAAAAAAAAAAAGAAAACATTGGCAATAATTCAACGGTCATCATTCTACGTGAGAAAATTGATGGATTAATTGTCCGATATGTGGTTATTACAGTAGATACAATACACCGTCAATTTTCACCGAGTGTGATTAATTACCGAATCGCTTGGAGTGGAAAATTGAATAAATAATGTTCAGCGAGTGAAACGGTGTCGGTAAAATTTTAGCAGCGTATTTTTATAAGGTTAAAACGCGGGTTGTTTCAGTCCGCGTTAAACCGCAAGCGGCTCATGCAAAAACGCCGTGACGATGTTTATCGCATTCTCACGTACGTTCTAAATTTGTGAATCGTAACACTGTGACGCTTATAAAATGCATGCAGCGTGGCAGCAGAGCAGAAGCTACGATGATAAACGTTAACCCAGGCATAGAGTAGCTGGTATTATACGTTTTGAACGTTAAGAGGAATTAAATCTAGGTTAACCGAACACCGAATTAGATCACAGTTTTCTAATTTCAAGCGCGTTTTTTTACATTTTTTTCCATCGAACCCGATTCTCAATTCACAATCAAAATTCGTTCGCACGTATAATTAATACGACCGCAAATTCAAACCGCAGAATTCGAGCGGTTATCTTAACCGTTGATGGATGATTAAGGGGTGAAAATTTTTACAATTATTTTTACACGAATCGAACGCCGGTATTTATGCTATTCGTATGAATTTACAATTGCTGACGATTGGGTAAAGAGGCCGTTAAAACCTTTGCATGATTATTAAGAATCGATATAATTTAATAAGATTTGAACGCCGCTAATTGTCCCAATGAATATACGAGAGTGACGTTAATTATCAGGGCAAGCGGTACGATTGTATCCAATTATTCTGGGCGACGAAATCAACGAGTAATTGATCTATAATGCATGTACATAAATACATATTTCTATAATAATAAATATATACAATTTTACGGTTAAACGTAGATAGATTTTATTATATATAGATTGATACAAAATCACTTTCAAGCTCGATTTTCCTAAACATGAGTTGCTAACATTTCAAATTCCTGCAAATAGTCTTAAAAAATGTACAATTTCAATGATTCTAGTAAAATTTCTTATACGGAAAATAAAAAATCGATTTTTATTCAGGTAGTTTTGGATGAATTGATTATTCTAATTATACTACGATCGTAATCGCCAATTTCCGGAAAACACACCGCACCAATATTGGAAGCTTAAAGGAAAATCTGTTTCAACGAGAAGTTTATCATTCGTTTGAATTGTTATTATTCCTACCGCGTATAGAAACCAGAGTAAAAAAACTAACCCGGCGAACTTTAGGTTCGTAAAAATAAATATATAAATGTACGTACACGCGGAGAGAGAGAGAGAGAGAGGGAGAGAGAAATAAGCTTGCAAAAGACACGCGGAGAACCGTGACTTTGGACGTCTTTACGGTGAGAGGATCGATTTTTCCTTGGTTGTTGTACGGAGAAGTTTTCAGCGAGCAGAGTTCTGCAGGCTGATCCTGTCGGAATAAGTTCTAAATCACGAGGGTCACAGGTGCTCGTGCATCGGGCTTGAGCATTTTACATTTGGGATGAAAAAGAATAAAGGGAGGAAGAAGAAGAAAAAGAGGAGAAAGAAGAAGAACCTCTGCGATGCTGCGCGGTAAGAGCGACGAAATTTGAAAATTTGCAGGAGCGGTTTTGACGATGCGAAGTAAAAAATAAAAAAAACAAGGATAAAGAAAAAAGCAATCTGCCGAATTTTTAGGTCGATGTGCGGGTGACGATCGAACCTTTTCGTTGCTTCGCCGCGAGAAAAAAGTAAACAAAAAACAAAAAAAAAATTAATGGGTGAGTGAAAAATTACGACGCGAGCGGAATCGACGAGGGCTTGACGCTAGCGGTCAGATTAGGTGCCTTCGTCGAGATCCCCTTTGCACTTCGGACGATTTGTCGTTCGCAACCCCAAAGAGAGAGAGAGAGAGAGAGAGAGATAGGGTGGAAAAAAGAAGAAGGAAAAGGCGAGTACGTGTGAAGCGGGTGAAATATATCGCAAAACACTCAGCGCGCCAAGATTCTTAGATACAGGGAATATTGTCAGTGAAGATCATGATTTTTAAGGGGGGATTTAGGTGAACAGTTTTACGTAACACTGAATATTTCGTTTTTTAAACGACTAAAAAACGTCAAAAGCGAAAATTCATTCCAACTTGAGATTTGGATTGTTAGTAGTGCGTGTCCGTAAAAAAAAGTTTCAATCTTTTACCATGAACGTGTATGCGCGAGAAATTTGTGACAAAAAGAATTTCCAGCTCATCGTTGCGTTTGGTCGTATCGAAAACAAAAAATTCGGTGTAATAAAAATTTCGCCAGAGTCCACCCTTATCATCGCCGTTTAGATTTGACGAGACACGTTGAGACACGAGATTTAGCAAACCGGTTTAAAAAAAAAAATAGCAACTGATATTTCAAGACCTTAATGCCTTCGTTCGTTTGAATTCTTTGATTTCTTTTTTTTTCCCACCAAGGAAGGATTCCCACTTATGAGTTATTATTGTTATTACTATTGTTATTGTCGTTGTTGTCGTTCATTGGGGAATGTTTGTTCCTTAAGAGTGCATGTTGCATGTGAGTTGAAAATCGATCCTTTATGTTCGTTTCAACCCTCCACCCCCGCGACGGATTTATTATATTGAAAGATTACTTGTTACAAAGTCATTAGAACAAATTATTTTTTTTTTTTTCTACTTTCTAATACCGCTGTTTTCTGATCGGTGCGATATTAAATAATTCAATATTTAACGATGCCAATGTTTGTAAGAAAAAAAAAAATGATGCCTATCGGTAGAATTACAAAAAGTAGTCCTTCGAACAGAATGACAAGTACCTGACAGATTTTTTTACCATTTTAAAACATCTTGAAATGAAAAAACGATATATATATATACACACTCTTGTTTATAATTTTAGTATGATGCCTCGTTTTTTTTTTTTTTTTTTTTTTTTAACTAACAAAAGACAAGCGACACATTTCGTATCTTAAAAATACAACCGAACCAGAGGGATCATTTAGCCACACTGTTCTATGAAAGTACATAAATAAGTTCAACTAGAAAATGAAGAAAAAACTGTCACTGTCCGTCCGAGAATTTTCACGCAATTCAATTCAATTCTGTGCATCGTTAACTCCAAGTGTCGACGAGAGACAAAAAAAAAACCGACCTCAATTTCGTTTCGTGGACACAAAAAAACACTCCCCCCCCCCAAAAAAAAAAAAAAAAAAAAAAAATAGAAAATAGAAAAAAGAAATGAAAAAAGAAGTACGTCCAAGGGCAGTCATGGCTCAATGTCACCTGGGTGCAAAAAGGAGTGTCCAGTTGAGCGGACCGGATTATACGGGTATTCTTGTCGCATACATATATATATATAGATATATATATATATATATATATATATATTTTATACATATATATATATATATGCCTGTTGTATTTCTATTTATACACGTATAAAGAACACGCTTCGCGAAACGACGTAGTAAAACGCCCATTTGGGAACTCCCAGTCGTTAGTAATAAACGATGTTTACGCAGTGCAATGAACGCGACTCGAGTAATGATTTCATAATAATTTCACTTCCAAACTGCCAGGCGATTAAAACGCCACGTTACAGATCCCAAAATTGCGTCTGATTTTTCAAGTTCAATTTAAATGAGGGAGAAAAAAATACGAATCATTCGAATTGATCGTGCATGTATCGATACATGGTCTTCAAATTTCAAATTTCATTGCCTCTATTACACTTCGCTCTGTTTTCGTCGTTTCAAGCAGTTTCGCGCAAGTTTTCATTGCCACGTAAACAATTAGGTACGGTTCAAAGGAACCGCGGCAGTTAGACGTTGTACAAAATTTCACGCATGGCTGTGAATGAACGATATCGGAATTCAAAATTTCCGTATATTCCCGGTTGTTTTTTTATTTATTTGTTTTTTTTTTTCTCAAAACTCCCGTACATTCGTACATAATAATTTCTATGGGGTTTGTGCGTTATCATGGTATAATCAATATCGTCGTCATGTAAGACGGTGTAGAAAACTGATGAATTTCAGTGAAGTCAAAAATGTAGAAAATTCAAAAACAAAAGCGTCACAATGTAGCATTTGAAATACGAGAAAATGTGTTACATAAAATTTCAAAATGTAGAAAGGCGAAGTACAGAAAAGTCAAGAAAAAAGGTAAAGTATAGAATATCAGAATATCTAATATTCAAAATTTCCAGCGATATGACGAAAAAACATTCATTTTCAAAAATTCGTTTTTCAGCGAGTTAATGTAGAAACGACAATTTCAGCACGAATTTCCGGTTGCTATGGGAAATTCTCGTATAATTACCATATTTCCAAGGGTAACTTGAAAATCCCGTATAATTCCCGGTTGCTGGACACCCTGATGAATACTGTCTCTCTCTCTCTCTCTCTCTCTCTGTCTCTCTTTCTCTCTCTCTGAAACTCTTTACCCTCAGTTTAAATCGCCGCAGGTACATTATAATACGAGCGAGCCAAGCTTTTTGCTCGGTTATCTTTTGCCTCGAACACGATCAATCTCAGCATTTCAAATGTCGCGTGGCTCACATTTCTGACCTTTGAAACAATCGAATTTTCACATGTTATCCCTATCATCATCTATACACTGACCGGCCCCAGTGACCGAACACGCAGTACGCGTACTGAGGGGACAAAAAAATAAAGGGATTGGCTAGAAAAGCATACGAATATTTTCGAGTATAAGAACAGGTCATAAAATCCCAACAACTCGGTGTATCAATCCGAGAGTTCATCGATTCAAAGGTAATGCTGAGAGCCTGGTTAACAGATAGGAGAAATTACACGTGGCTTTTCAGCCACGAGAATCACTCGTAATGCAAACACTGCAAAAAGAAGAAGAACTTCTAAGGGACATTTTTTTATTTCGACCTAACGCTGTTTGACGCTCAAGTTCTGAATTGACAGCAAAAATTGTTCTATCGTAGTCCACACCGGCCACTATTGGTCAATTTTAACGCCATCAACTTTTTCGAGCGAATTTAGCCGGTTGCAGAATTAGCAGGGTTGAAATTCGCTCCGCAACCTCGACTTGTATATTTTTGGGCATCGCGTGGGTGGCAGTCAGGGGTGGAGGCGAGGGATGCCGAGGCTACAGCCCCGCTCTGGTGAAGTCAGATCAATACGGCGTTTCGCCTAGACCGTAGGTATACATGGTCGCCGGAGCCCGTGACCGACCTCATCGTGCTAGGAACTATTGCGTTAAGCCTCAAAGGCTAAGTCAAACATATCCGTGGTACTCCGGGACTGCGGCCCGAGTCCGGAATGACGACGAGGAACTTTGTTATGAAACCCGTTCTCCCTCTGCGTCCCTGTCACGGGTCATTTTCATCCCGAATCATCCTCGCCGAAAATAGTCAAGGACTGAGCGGCAACCGGAACTAAAAATTTCTCTTAGTGCACTTGAAGAAACTATCGGTTTCAATCCATGTAAGAATTTGTAGAAACGGTTTGACTCGACATGATTTCGGGTAAACTAAGTACTCGCGATGACGCGGTCAAAGTGTTGCGATTTTTGATTACAATTGTTGTTCTATCCCGCCTGCAGGGTAAGGTTCCACTTCCAGCTACCGGTGAGAAAGGTGGCGAAAAGCCTGGTGAAAAAGGGAATAAGATGAAGAAGAAAAAAAGAATAAGCCTGGAGAAAGTATTATACAGGGGTTCAACAAATCGATCCCGAGTTCCAAGAGCATGTGCCTTGACTGACAAGTAGCCGGCGCGTTGGAAATTGCCTCGTGTTGCGCGTTCGCTCTAAAGTCGGTATCTACGTCACTGAAGGTTGCTCGAATGGATGAGGAATGATTTAAATATTTGCACGACGAAGGTAAGGTCTGTTGAACAAAAGGGGAAGAAGAAGAGAAATCGTCCGAATTTGGAAAGCATGTCGGGCAACACACCGAGCAGTGGTTAAACTGTTACTGAGGGTACTCTGACGACGAGTTAGAAAATTGATCGTGATCGTTGGTAAATTGACCGGTTATGGACAAATCCGAAAGCTTTTGAGAAGAAATTGAACCCTCGGTTCGAAGAGAAAACCATAGACGCAATTGAGTGGATGGCAGGAAACGGAGCGAGAGTATCGATAAGTTCACTCGGGAGGTTTCCTCGGACTGACCCAAGGCGAGAAGAGTGTCACTTAGGATTACGCAACACGGTGTTACTAACACCCTTGTTCACATTTCTCCGTGTGTGTAGTCCAGTTGAAGTAAGTCTGAGTCAAAAATGTTTGGGGCAAGGCTGCATTTTGGAGTACAGGGGTCTTCGACCTTCAGAAACTCAAATCTGAAGTCATTTTTGAATCGCATAGCCGGAGTTTCGAGAAATCAGCAAAATTTAACCATTTTTTGCGTTTTCGTCAAAAGCTGTTATCGATAGGTGAAAAATAACTTGACCCTCGTGTAGAGCGGAAAATTTTACATCGATTTACGTCCTCGTACGTCGGAAACGAAGTCGGGTTAACATATTAAAAAAAAAAAGAAATTCTACTTATCGACATCATTTGGGGAGTTTTAGTGAAATAATTTCTTTATGCTTAATCTGTTAATCTGATTCCGTTTCCGACATATGAGAACGTAATTCGATGCGGAATTTTGCGCTCTACAAGATGGTCAAGTCATTTTTCATCTATCGATAGAAGTTTCGTGAGTAAAACCCAAGAAACGTCCAATTTTTGCGATTTTCTCAAAACGCCGGCTACGCAGCTCAAAAATGACGTCAAATTTGGATTCCTGGAGATTGAAAACCCCTGTACACTAAAATCCAACCATATGCTGAATACTTTTAATTCGGACTTACTTCGACTGGACTATGTATATAACATAGGTATGTAATAATCTGTGTAGCGTGACCAATCGATGGTGAATTTATAACCTGTGTCGCGGCTGGTTCGTGGAGAGAAAAACGTCTATGAACATTGACACTGAAATCGCGGACCGTGCTAAGCTACACTGACACTGTATTATTAATTTACCCAACATCTCGGACCCCAGCAGTATACAAGCTTCTGACCATAACACTGACCATAACACTGACCACAGCTCGTAAAGCGTTCTCGGTTCAGCCAAGTTAACGATTGTTAACCGATTGTAGTCGCCACGTCACCTCGATGGCCATAAAGTAGAAATTACGAGCAACGCCAAGCCGTTACACACGTTCGGCAAACTGCTGCTCAATGGATTCTTATTTCACTTTTGATCCCATGACGAAGAGGCGAATCGAGTATTCCGTGACACTTTCAAGTCGAGTTTATCGTTTCGTCGACCGAGTTCCGGCTGGAATACGATCTGAAATTTGAACGGTTAAAACAGCCGCCTCATTCATCATACCGCGGACGTTTAAAACAGCTTCAATTTTCCTCGTTAAGAGAACGAAGAAGATCCATCTCGCACGAAGGCTCTCTAAATTCTTAGTAAAACGACGGAGATGAACCGACCTTCGAAAATATCCGTTCCACCAAGTAATTCGTGAATTTTTCCTAAAATTCCTCCCTCAACGAGTGTTAAGTTCACAGTTTCGAAAATATCGTTAAACCAGCTGATATTGAAAGTTTAAATTGTCTTCAAAAGATGCTCGCGTGGTTCGTTGAACAATTGGACCTTGGTGCAGTTAAATTATCTCAAACAGTTCGTTTGACGTCTTGTAAACGTAAAAATTGGTACGAAGTGTTTACCAATTTCCAAACGAGTCGCACAATATACGGTATACACGTGATGAAATTGAATGAATTTGAGGGATGGAACCCGAGGGATTCGATTGTCCGAGTGGTTGGCGGGCCACTCGAGGACCGACAATATATTACCTCAACCTATCGTTGAACGAGCGAAGAACAGAAAAAAAAAAAACAAAAGCCGAGGTATTTATTCGAAGGGACTTCGCACAGCGAAAATGAAAACGTGTCAACGCGCCAGGTCAGCGTGTGTTGTATAAATTAATTACAGAGCCCCGTGTTTAACAAAAGTTTCAATTGTAGTGCAGGCGAGGGACAAACCGTATGACAGAAAGGTAACGACTGCGGGTCGTGTGTCGATATCGATTCGCATCAGCTGGTATAACCCGCAATTCCCGGCGCATCACGTGCTCCTGTTTCATCCACCTTACACTCTCTCTCTCTCTCTCTCTCTCTCTGTGATCCACCCTCACCCGCGAAGGTATCGAACCACGAAGAGTACCAACGTTCGTACTGGAAGTTCCGATGCGATTGAAGTTAGTAAGACAAAAAAAAAGAAAGAATTTTCACTTCGCGCCATTGGAATTGGTCTGAAATTAAGTAGATCCACGGTGAATCGAACATAAAGATGTCTTTAAACGGCTAAATCGTTGGAAGTCGTTCTAAAATTGCGATGTAATGAATTTCTCGCTGATGTTTCGTGACGTTAACGTTGCCTACTTCAACCTTGTAAGTTCCGCACCTTCGTGTCTCGCGAAAGTAAGGACATTGCAGATTGAAGCGAAATTTTTATACGTCGCTGTTTCAGTTTTATTATCGGTTAAAAAAGCTGCACCCACTGTCGCCACTGTGTAAATATTGTACGGCTGCAATGCACCCGTCACAACCTTCAGATTTGTCCTCAACCTTGATTTACGACGACTTGCAAGAAGACTTGACGGTTTTCACAGAGTTTGAAAGAGATTCACGCCGATCGCGACACGTGATAATTATTATTGGACACCTTCAATTCGATCACATATTATTGATATGGTACGTCGGTGAAAAGCGCCATGTTGGATTTCGGGAGAGGAAGTGAAGGTGGGAGCTTACTGTTCGCGTGGAATTTCGATGTAGAAAACGTTGGGCAAACTTTTCTTTTTTTTCTATTTTCTTTTTCTTTCGTTGCCGGGCAATAAAAAATTGTGAAGCAAACGCTCAAGTGCGCGGTTTGCGGGATATCGTACAACCCTGAAAGCAACGGACAGCCTGCGGCGAAGAGTGAAAAAAGCTCTATATTTAAACTTCTGCGATAAACGGAAGATAGCTGAAGTAGAAAAAAAGCAAAAGCAATAGTCTTACATGCAGGGGGGGGGGGGGGGGGGGATGTTTTTTGACGAGATTTTCAGTGCTTTAAGGTGCATTGGCGTATCATGGTGTCGCTTTGCTTTTATGGGACTGGAGAAATATTAGGTTCGTAACGAATTACACAGGTCTGCGGAAAATTTTTAATTTTTTTTTTTTTCAGCCGCATGGAATGTTTTCGGTATATATAAAGTTTTCGAATCCGCTGAATCCAAAACTGACTTCCGTTTCCCTTCATCGCGTACAGTATTCTTGCAAGATACAAGGTGTTTGTATAAAGAAGCATAACAGTAATGGAAAAAACCACCATTTCATTACAGCGAACTAAACAATATTTCTTGTAAAATTGAACAATCAATTTCCTTATGAAACGTTTCTAACATTCCTTGTTCAATCTTTTCGCTTATAAAACCTTTTCTTCTTCTCTTTGATACGACTTCGAACACGCTTCCGTTTTTCATTTTCTGTTTCCCTGTTTGTACTTATTCTCGAGTCTCGCTCTAATATATATTAAAAATAAGTAAGAAATTAATAGCATTTGCATAGAATTTTTAGAATCAAGAATAGGATATCAGATTTAGAATTAAACGGGAGTCACGTTTCAAATGAAACTACAAACACGAGTTCGAGAAAAAATCTGACCTGATGGAACGTTTTGAGTATTTTTCCCCGTTTTCAGTGCGTGAAAATCTATAAGAAACGGTATAAAAAAATCTGTGCAGTTTGTTTTTTTTTTTTTTTGCAGACCCGTGTTATTTCTGCACCGGGTTTGAGGCACGATTGCCACAGAATTATGATGTTCAACATAACGTATCTATTGGGAATCGGTGTTATCGATTACTTACTTGCCGCAATACACAGAGGTAAATTTTTACGGGTCATCGACCCTACCGGCAATTATTTCTGTCCCATACAGTGACATAAAAAATTCTATCATCATTCGATTGAAAGGTAATTTATGTTACGATCGTGTGGCTAATTTTACGCTCCTTGATGTCTCATCGCAGGGTTCGGCTTCATTTTTTATTTTCATTAAAGCACACTGCGAGCAACGACGACTAGATGCGCATAACAATAAAATAAATTCGTCAACAAACGACGATACGAATGGAAATAAAAATATGTTATATTGTATACACGATATAAATGCATAGCGGGGAACATCAAACATCGAATGCATATTTGAGTAATACATTTTATTGCAATGACAATTATTATTGGTGTGCGGTATGGAAAAAACGGGATGCACCAAACACTTCGACGATCATGTAAAACATCCACGTCTCATCGTATAATTTAATTCAATAATTATTCGTATTCCATTGTACGTTTTTCAAAATCATCACAAATCGCGTCAATTAATTAACACCCGATTATTATTATACACAGCTCTAATATGCATGTAATTAGTAACTATACGAAGCGGAAAAACATTTAAGCTCAATACAAAAGCGTTTGGTGCACGCGTATCAACGGTGTAAAAAATATATGGATTCGTACATACGTTTACATGTAATATGTAATTACTTTTTAGCCAAAAAATACGACAAGCTGTACACGCAACTGGATTGTGTTCTTAACGTTTAAAACTGCAGACACGCCGCTGACAAAGGTGACCGTATTAAAAATTGTCGTTACGCGCAATAATTAATGAAAATTGTTAAATCACAATAATAATACGATAATTTCAAAGAAATATTATGAAAATTCAATGATCGAAATCGGAATGGAAAAAGATGCAAAGTATACTATAATGGAATCGGAAATTTCGCTGCACGGTCACACTTGTTCAGCGGTATTTTAGAAATATCGAATATTTATTTGTTCATTCGTTCGTTTGTTTGTTATTCATACATTAGAGGGTTGTTCTCCTGGTTGGTGGTGGGTTGAGAGGAAGCCGAGCGCCGTGAACGCCGCAGCACCCAACTGGCGAATCCATATTTCGTCATGACGATGCCTTTCCTATAAAATCCGAGTCAACGAAAATGCCCCGCCATTAACGATGAAGAAATTTAATTTATTTATTTATTCATTCATTTATTTATCTCGTATTATTATTTCATTTTTACTTTCACAAATGGCCGACGTGCAGTAACGACGACTCGGAATCTTTCATCGAGTCGCGACTGGGAAGAAAACGTATGTTATCGTAATTTCACCGCTCCAATTCTTATCGTTGATATGAAACAGAATCGCAATACGATTCGCAGTAAAAATAAAAAGTCAATGTATATATATATATATATTTTTTTTTATTTTTGTTCTTTCATTTTTTTCCAAGTATTCGTCATTTTTTAATTCGTTGGATCAACCGTTTAAAAAGTTGCTTATCATTCGTCGAGTTTTGTTAATACATTTCCGAAGTATTGAACGAAATGACATTGTTTTTTGTTTGTTTGTTTTCTCTTGTACCTTTTTTACTCGAAACTTTACCAAAACGTAAATTTATTATATTACTATTGTTATTGTTATTATTATTGCTGTTATTTCTTGTTCAAACTTAACACACGTCACGGTTTCGTTGTACGAGAAGATAAAACTTACGATTTATTCATCTTTACACCAGCTTTTAAGGAATTATTATTATTCAATTCGATCGGGGTATATATTAATAATATTATTCAAAAGCACTTTTTATTGGATAAATTTTGTGTACCGTATATTGTAATTAAAATTCTTTTACACGTATAATTTGATATGACGCGGAGCTTCGTTGATAGAAAAAGCTTGACATGTGTATATTGTGTGTACAAGATTGTTTCAATTTTACGTAAACGTCGTTAAACAACTTACGACGGTTAGACACACGAAGAAGGTTTTGCTATTGCAATTTTACTTCTTTGCGCGTGCGTTAAAAAGCAAATCATCCACCTACGGCTTTTATAGCAAAAATATGAAAGTTGATATACGCGAAGATGTTTTTCTTCAATTGTAATTTGAAAAAATAAACTTCAATTCAACGTTTTCGTTCCTTGTCAAGAAC
This sequence comes from Neodiprion fabricii, assembly GCF_021155785.1. Lineage (NCBI taxonomy): Eukaryota > Metazoa > Arthropoda > Insecta > Hymenoptera > Diprionidae > Neodiprion > Neodiprion fabricii. Next base: position 36,294,024 of record NC_060239.1, on the reverse strand, counting down.
CAATTTTATAAAACTTATTTCATGACTTTGTCATTTCTCGTTCAGGTAGATGTAATTTTTTTTTCTTTTTTGTTCTTTTATCTTTGGTTGATATATATTGGATTTTTTTTTTTTCTCTCCTGGGAGGAAGGGTTGTTTCTTTTCTTTTAACTTGCGAGTATTAAAAATTTCGTAAAGTTAAAAAAGCGATAGTTATTTCTTATGTATACAATTAGACGTAACACAAGCGCACAGCCGACAATTTACGTATTACAGGTAAATTACACAATAGAATATTATCACTGATTTCGTTGAAACTTTTCACCTGTTGTTAAAACACGCAGGGGAATTATTCTAACACCGTTATTACGATTATCAAACATCGATCGAGGGGAAAAGAACCAGTCGTTTATTTAACAACTCTACTGACAATAGACGAAATACTTTCTTGATTTACCGTTACAACGCGAACAACACAGGACTAAAGTTTGATATGTCTCTCCGAGGGTTTGCGACGTACGGTTTAAGCGTCCCGTCGTCAAGGCACCGCGCCTGCGCACAAATGTAGCTCCTTAAAAATTCACCAATCGGCAAATAAATCTCAGCAATTACAATTACGCGAGCCATTTTACAAAGGCCATGCCTGCATGTGAGCCCGGCGAATCTGACGTTTTTTTTTTTTTATTTTATTATTTCACCGACGGTTGAAACCGCGGCACGCGAAACGTCGCATCCATCCTCCTCCTCCCCCCCCCCCCGCCCTCCGCCTTTCCTCCCACTCTTCTTCTTACATACCGCTCACTTTTCTTTAATCGCGAACGCTTCGCTGTTTTCCTTTTTTTCTTTCAACCGACACTCCAATAGCGGTTCTACAATCCGTCGAGTATTCCCTCATTTTTAAATAATTTTTTTTGAAAGCCTCGTTTACGGGTCGTCGGCAGAATTTAACGAGCTGACGGCTGTGAAAAATACGAACTTTAACAAAGTGCACGATTTAGTTGCCATTTTATCGTACTTCGACTTTACACTTGTATATTTCGTTTACTTTATTCATTTTATTACAAATAGAAACCACTTTCGCCGCGGTTGAGTTAGTTTTAGTTTTTTTTTTTTCAATTTTTTATTTTTCACGCGTATCAACAACAACCGTAACAACGATGATTGTGACAACAACGATAACGGTACGGATAATTTTAACAAGACCCGCGTGTCGACGAAAATAAAAATAAAAATAAAAAATAAAAAAAATAAAAAATAAACCCGGCTTCGAAACGGCGCAATCAGTAAAAAATCGTACAAATACAGGTATATCCTATTCTATATAAAATACAACAGACTTTGGCGTGCGATATCGAATCCGTTGAACGCCTGCGCGTTGAAGGCGGTGTAATTTCCGAGTGATGAAAAGGTGGTCGTAATGTTGGAAATATTGAATGAAAAGAGATTTTTTCACAGGTTATTTTTCGCACAGACGTTCGGTTAAATTCTACGAAACTTGAAAGCGCGACTTTGAAATACTAAAAGCACCGTGAAACTTTATCGGGACGATCGATCCTCCGGCCTCCGGGTACGACGTTATTTTCTTTGTGTGTTATTTCTCGTGTCAAGGTTAAATTTAAAGCAATCATTTAACGAGGATGGTGTTTAAGCTTATTTTCAACGCACGTCCTTCTCTTCACTGATCGACGATCTCCGGTCTAGGGTCGTAACTTTTTTATACACACGTTGCATGTATACATCTCGGAGCGTATTTCTTCACCCTTCCCCAGCTTTACGTTCGCAACATCGGCGCACCTCGAGCTTCGAAAGCTCCGTCGATACGCGGCGCCACCGAACGGCGATCCTAGCTCCAAGTAACAGGAACTATATTGCACAGAACTGCGCTAGCGCCGCGAAGAGTCGCCCGAGACTTTCGCTTTTCAATTTTCCACATTACCTGTGCGAAGAACGACGCAGAAATTGCAACGAGAAATTCTCTTCGTTAATAGTAGAGCTATCAATCTTACAAAGACTTTATATTCGCAAGTTTTTTTGATTTTTACGAATCTATGATAAACGCATTTCTCGTAATTGAACCCATTAAACCTGCTATTTTTTTTTTTTCCTCACCGGGTGCGATTTTTCGATACATAAAGATTTCACCACCGTATTACAATCATTACATAATTATTTTCTATTGATCCAACACACGATTATTGAATTCATCCTGTACATTGAAAATGTTTACTACTAGACTGAATATTGCAACTTCCGGTACACTGAGATTGCAGTTTTCTTCAAACGCGTCCAAATAATGGGAGAAAACTTGTTTCGCTTGGACTAAACCGCTCTTTAAGTCGGTTTTCCTGTTTCCCTCTTGTTTTTTTTCCATTCTTTCTGTCTTACTCTTTATATATCGTTTTCTTCAATTATCGTACCGTTGCGAGGAAGATTATTCAATTGAAGCACCTGCAAGGATGCGGGAAATAGAATAACGAACAAGCAATTTGCGCGAAGGAACAAATTGTACAATTTGACTTGATTGGAACTGGTACAAAGCTATATATAATGTAAATATATATAAGTTGTCGAAAAAAAGTATCCTTTTAGGAGAATTTCCAATATATTGCAAAAACCTGCCGAGTTTTGTACGGAAACGATTTTTCAATTTGTTTTTTTATCCAAATACGATTTCGTAACAAGTTTGAAAATGTCCGAACTGTTTTCGAAATCAACGACGTTCACAGTTCATCAGAGACGAGAAATAAAAATTGAAAAAAATATTCGAATGATTAAAAATAGGAAAAACAATATGCCTTATCGCGCACTTGTCATTCGAAGAAAATCCATTTCGAATGACATTGTACAAATGTTAGAATTCAAGCTGTAGATAGCTGTCAAATAATTCTATAGAAACCAATGTATAAGCTCTTTGATAATCAATATTATTGAATTATCGTCACTGCATAATTTACCGCGTCGCATCGAAGTATTAAAAAGTGACTGTCGCATGTGAAGAGGAAAAAATAATATCATTGAACGTTAAATTAAGTATAATACGGAATATAAGAATTTTTTTGTTTCTTTTTTCACCCTCTCCGTATATTGTACATAATGAATTTTCTGTGATAATACAGACGTATTTACGATACTCGTAGAGTTGGACTGTTTTCAGTTGATATTCGAATTAAATTCATACTCTAGGCAATATAGCGTGAAAGATGAAGAAATAAATTGAATAACTTTTCGCGACATTCCATCTTCTTCGCGGATGATTGCGACATCTAAATAATGATATAATGATAATGCGCCTAAGTTCGCCGGTGATATTAGAACCATGAAGCAGGCCCACCATTAACCTTTGGATGGTACGAAGGTTGGCGGTGACATCCCTCAACTCGATACGAATAGTACCTCTGTATGCGTGTACGAGGAGGAGTATATAGGAGCGATAGACGCAATATAACCGAGGGGCTTAATGCGGTGGATGGTTGTTTTCTTATTAATTGGAGGGTATAAAGTCAATGGCGGAGCTGGCTGGCTGGCTGGGGGGGGGGGGGGGGGGGGGGCGACAACTCGATTTCTTCGGGGGAGAGAAGATGGAAGAAGGGGTTGATGGGGATTCCACGATTACACGAGATATAGGGAAACTTTGCCCGCGAGACACGGAGCTGGGAGAGTAACTCCCTCAGTATTCTATAGACCTCCTCCTCAGATTCATCGACGTCATTCAACCTCCACCTTTTCCAAGGTACACTGAGAAAACTTTCATTTGTTGCGGTAAGTAGAAAAATTGAGTGAAACAGGTATCGGTGAAAAAACTGTTTGAATATTGTTGGAATTACGAAAAACGAGCTACGCCTAACCATTTTGATTATTGCAACGCAAAATCAGTTTCTGAGGTTTACTCTACTTTTTTAGTTAAACAAGGCTTTGACGTCAATTTATTCTTGCACGAGCATTAAATTTTCGCAACGGTTGCAAGAAAATATAGTAGAAGTGATCGTAATGAGAAAGAATAGTAACGGATACTAGAAAACTAATTTTCATTTTCTACCTAGAACTATATTTTTCGATTGTGGTAAGAAATGAAAATAGTTAAGGACCGAGCGGTAACCGGAACTAAAAATTTCTCTCAGTGTGGATACGTGCGATCAGCAAGTTTCTATAATTATATATATCATACCTACGTCGCAAATCGTTTACTGCAATTTATTATTTCGATACGTGGTGCGAGCTTATTTATTGGCAAATGCCGGTGATGGACGAGAATTTGAAAACCGTTCACTTTTTCTTTTTCCCTTTCTTCTTCTACCAATTATTATCGAGTCAAGACGGTATCATAAGCGACTAACGATCTGCGTTGCACGAGTCTCGAATAAAGAATAGAAAAATTCTAAGACGGTAGTGATTCGCAAACGTTTGATAGGAAAAAAAATAACGTGGAAATTTCACTCGGTTTGATTCCGCAATCTTTGTTTTACACGCCAAGCTTGAAAAACGCGAAAAGCAAACATGTTCATTGCGGTGTGTGAGAAAAAAGAAAATTCCCCTGGAAACGGGTTGAAGAGTTTCATTTAGGTATAAAATTTCACTTGTTGAAATTTGAGCTCTTAATATTAACATTAAGAGGTTGCGCATCGCACTTTTCTATTTTCCATAAGAATAACACGGGATCTTTATAACTAGCTAACGATTTCAAAAGTTATTTGAGGTCAAAAATTATTTAAGGACCTTAAATAACTTTTGAAGGGGTAGATTTATCATAATATGATTACAAACTTTTTTTGTAGAACGTTCAATTCTTTACAAAAATATGTCTGTGATTTTCATGTGCAACGCATCGTTGGCTAGTTATAAAAATAAGAAGGAGCCAAAAAAGATTTTTCCCGCGTGGTTCGCATGGAAAATAAAAAAGTGTCATCCGCAGTATCTCAATATTAATAATAAGAGTTCAAATCTTATCGAGCGTACTCTTATACCTAAATGAAACTTTTGAACCTGTTTCCTGAGAATGTTCTTTACTTTTTTTATTTATTTTTTTTTTTATACACCCCACTGTACATATGGACCGACGAAACGTATCGTGAATAATTTTATACACTCCACAAATGTGTGCGCATAGCATGGAATAGACAGAGTCGCTGGGTCGTCGTCTTACACGGGGGAATTCAAACCACGCGACGAGCTAAAAAGAAAATAAGTAGGCGAACAGGGGAAACAAAACAGAAAGAACAAAAGGACGAGCAAATTGAATACATAAATTTGAATACGACTGCTGTGCATGTATATGTATAAACTATACCAGCAGGAAATGGAGAAGAATGTGATCTTGGTTCGATACGTTCTTGTGCACATACAGTATAAGCTATGAACAAACGAATATCCGTGATGCGAAAGAGTTTAGATGGCGATCCACGATTCAGTGGTAATCGGAAAAAAGCCCAAGATTGGAAAATATAGGGTGTCGAGAAAGCGAAAGAAGAAAAACGTAAGACACGGCTCGTTGTTACCTCGCCGCATAGTCGAGATGAGGAAAAATTTCGAATCATCGAAACATGTTCGTTATCACGATGTTAAAGTTGGCACAACTTTAGCGCGATGTAAAAGACGCGTGGGAAATAAGTGCAATGTATTCATTCACCGTGATCATGAAATATTCACGATATAAGAAATGAACGGATCATAAAATATATTTGTTGTTCGATTTTGCTGGCAATAACATCTTTAATAACTATAAAAAGATTGAATCACACATGTCCGTAAAATAGATTTTGTTTCATCAACTTCGTGAAATTTTAGCCGATTGTTTTGAAATTTGCAAAATTTCGAAGTCACACGGTGTTTTAGCCATTGACAAGAGTAACCGTGGTTTTTTCCTTCGAAGAGGTTCGATTTGCGAGAAAATGCAGGCAAGCAAAAAGCAAATCGGCCAATTCCTCGTCAGTGGTGACGGAGTTTAGAGGGGCGGACATATCGCGCCTTGAATCAGTGGTAAAAGACAGCGAAGGTCAGGCGTAAGGGTTAACGCCCACTTGATCGCGCTCTACGAATATATATGTGTGTGTGTGTGTGTGTGTGTGTGTGTAAGGTAGATCCATCCATTCCGCAAACAACGAAATGTGAGAAGACGCTGTGCTTTGCCATGCATAAATTTACGTAACTCGCTCGGGCAATTCTCAGACCATATGACAATGCTACAAAGTTAAAAATAGGGTGGGAGTCGAAAAGTAGAACAGTTACGTAATGGAGGGGTTAAAATATCCAAGAATTTTCAACTACGTGAAGATGTGATTGATAGAAAAATCGACAAGTCAACATCTAGAATTAGAAATTTGAAAGTTAGAAAATTTAGAAAACCGAAAAACGAGTCTGTGTCCAGACTTAAATTTTCAAAGTATAAAATGTCAACACGTAAAATGTAGAAAGGTCGAAATATAATATGTATAAGGGTTGAAACATAAAAAGCCAAAAGAAAGAAAGTTGTCAGAATTTTCATATTCTTTTACACCTATTTTAACCCTATTTCAACCATTAAACGTGTCGGCTTTATAAACACTTTCAATCCTGAACGTTTGGATGTTTTTATTTTTAAAAATGATTTTGAATTGTCTATTAATGTCATGAAATTCAAAGTTTCACGAACGTTATCAGCATTTGGTTAAATTCGACCTGCACTTTATGACTATTTGATTACGTAGCCGTTTCACTTTCAGACCTCCAAACCAGCATTACAATAGAAAATCCGATTGAAAAGAAAAACGAGAAAAAAAAAACAATTTTCCACTCCAAAGATAACGTGCAAATTTTCTAAATCAAAAATCAAACATACGTTATTGTCGTCAGTGGTTCACGAACAGCTTGACGTATGATTAATCCCCAAGCCGCGATGATCCACTGTTACAGGCGCGCAACTGGATCAGCCATATTACGATGCATGAATTATACGCATAATCGGGTTGACGCGAGAGTGCAGAACACGTAGCTCGAGGGTGCCGCAACACCTTGTGCGGCACATAACGCCATTACTCACAAGAGGTGTAAGGCAATCCAGTAACGCGACGAGCTTGCAGGCACAACCAGCACCTTCGTCCCGGTCAAGATGATCAATTAAGTGAACACCGAACAACGTGTTCAGCAGGATAGTTGAGAGGAGCCGAAACGTAGCGATTCACGACGTGAGCTTTTTGCAGAATGAAGAAAAACGAACACAAAGAGAGAGAAAATAAAAAAAAAAAGGTTCCGATTGATTCAACCATTGATCAAAACACGGCCAAGGGATCATTTCTGCGAGGATTCTTTAGGACCTTGATGATGTTTGGAGGGAAGAAGGGGACGCCGTTTGTCGTGGGGTAGCAGATTTCGCATGGCGACTAGGTACCTGCCTGGAATATTTTGTCGAAAGTCTAAAAAGGACGGTATTACGCTCCTCTCGATCCCAAGGGAGTTTTGCTTCCACCGAAGCTTCATCCCGGACAACACAAAGGTCCTGAATTTGGTCCTACAGAATCGGTGGAATTCAAAGGCTGAGGGTGGAAAGAGCGAAGGTACTGTGACCTTAGCGCCGGTTGGTCGATGGCTCGAAATAGACAGGGCCCCACGTCGAGGAGCATATCTGATACCAATTGGATTTATTTATAAATCCCCCCGTCGCGTCGTGCGCCGCGATAGGACATCGCGTTGGTCAACGGGTGCGGAAAAAGGGACCTTCCTTGCACAGTGTATTATCGTCCTGGCGGGATTTTATACGAACATTCCGTGAAGAGCGTGCAAGGGGACCACATCCAGGCATCGACGACTTGGATGGAATTTTAAAGGATTCTGGACGAGATCCTGAATTACCATAATCGTAACAGATGCATGGAAACGATTACAACAGGCATAGTCGGTTGTCTGAAGTTTTTTATTTCTCCACAGCAGCTTGAATCGGTTAGAATTTTGACGATTTAATGTGGATTGAACATCCTTGAGTATCGAAATATGTATAAACTAATTTCCAAAAGATGATGAAACGAAATTTTGTTAAATAAGTTCGAGCGATAAGACTGATCGAAATGGAAGGTTCCTATTTAATCCGACTCTACAAACATCCGCAATATTTTTTCTCCGCATACATATAACGTACCTATTACGTATATACTTTTACCTGTATAATGCAAGTGAGTACCTGATACACGCAAAGGCTTTTCAGGCCAGTCGGGTGGAAGCCACCCTCCCAACGAAAAAAAAAAAAAAAAAACAACACAAAAATCAGTTCATTCCCATCTGGTCCGAAGGAAGTATTCCGATCCATTTTCATTCATTGCTAATGCAGAGAAGAGGCAGCGATATAGTTAGGGATCGTTTTCAAATTGGCCGGAAGCCCAATGGAACGTTGAATCAATAAAATTAGAGGTACGTCCAATGGCTGGGTATGTGGAGACATGCACACGCGGATATATAAACAGGGTGTACCGACACAAGAAGCCTAACCCATTTTGTACCCGGTAGGGTTAACCTTCGAAAGCTTGGGCAAACGTCTGTACCTGTAGTCGAGTTCGCACGGTAAATACAATCTATGCGTAGGTACATTGAGAAAAACTTCATTTGTTACAGTAACTAGAAGAATTCAGTAAAACAGGTATCGTTAAAAAAACTGTTCGAATATTGCTGGAATTGCGAAAAACGAGGTACGCGTAAAAATTTCTCTCAGTGTATAACCCCGTACGGAATCAGACAGCGAAAACACTCTGCAAACAACCCGGCTCGACATCGATACGACTCATCCTCGACCCTTGGCGCCCACCCGCTCCTTTGCATACCTTCGTTACACACACGTCGGCAACGCCTCCACGTGTCCGAGTAACTACTGTATGTTCCAAGACGCGTCTGAAGGACTCGGCACTTTGACCAACGACACTTTTGGTTCGTGATTGGATCGAACGGTTGGAAGGTGAATTAGGAGATGCCGTTGACAGGGAATCGACTGGGAGTTGGTGGATGATGGAAAAAATAGACAGCTGGGTCGAAGACTAAGGGATTTAGATTCGAAATCTCGAACCACTCGGACGAGTTTCACCGACATCGGTTCAGCCGTTTTCAAGTTACTGTCAGGCAAAAAAGGAGAAAGATGATTTTTGGAAGATGACTCGAGAACAGCTGAAATCTGATAAGCATTAAAAATGAAAATCCGTTGGTTTTAACAACGGAAAAATTGATTACTCAGTGAAACGTCGATCTGAAAATGGTCGGAATTGATTCCTTGGACATGAAAGCGTAAAGATCTATCCCATTGATGAATCTACTCTTCATTCTCGAGTTGATTTCGCCAACTTCTCGATTCTGAATATCACAAAGAAGGCAAAATTTAAAAAACTCAATTTGGGCAGTGTAAAAAATTCACACCGAGGTACGACAATGAGTCGCTTAGGTCCCAAAGCGAATCGGAGTGGATACAAGCCCAGAAACCTGATGCGATATGCAATATAAAAGGGCTTTTTAACAAGCCCTACCACCCGACGCATACGTAACGTTACACCGGGACGTAAACTTAAACGCGTGGTGCTTATACATTATATATACACGTATATATACGTTCCAGGAGTTGGGAGTAAGGGCAAAACGCCCCCGCACTGAACCAACAATAACCGGCCAATTTTACGCACAAGTTATTTTGTTCAAGTATTCCCGCGGTGAGCCGCAAACCCCAACAGCGATCCTTATGAGCATGGTCAGACAGTCGGAGTACAAAACAGTCTGTGTCTGCCCACGAGGTAAGCCAATATTGTTCCACCATCTCCGAGTTTATAAAAAAAAAAAAAAAGTTTCTGGATAAAGTAGAATACTACATTCTGTTCCGTGAATTATTATTGACTTTTTCTTATTCCGAAAGGACAAGAGAAAAAGGAGAAAAAGAAAAAAAAAAAAGGAAAGAACACAGTGTATAACTTGTAGTTTTATCCAGAAAAGTACGGCGCAAATTCTTCCGATATAGATATACGGGATTCAGAAATTGGTGCTTGAATGAAGAAAAATTATTAGACGAAAGAAGGTAAAAAATTCTGATAAATAACCTCGAGGCGTAATTTATTACCGCACCCGAGGAAACCACATTTTCTCTCTCTCTCTCTCTCTCTCTCCCTCTCTCACTCACTTCCTCGTTCTCTGTAGTGAACCAAAAAAAAAAAAAAAGAGTAAAAATAAAACATTCAGATTAAGATTTATTTTTCTCCACTTTCTTTTGATGCGATTATATTGTGTTTTGGATGCTATGTTTGCACGGATTAATTTCTCTTCGGTTGTAAAAATATCCAATTAACAGCTTATATCCGTTGTAAATAAATCATTTACACCAGTTTAATTATTACGTTACTAAAGCTCGCAGGTATTATCAAGCATTATCAAATCTGTTCCGCGTTTCGATATCATGGAATAATAATAGCGTGTGAGAAAATCGATTCGCGCATACTTAATTTGAATTCACCGGATTATTAATAAATAAATAATTGAGGGTGAATTTATACCACGAAATTGCAAAAAACCCCTGAAAACGAAACTGCGAATAATAAGCTTTGAAACGAGAATTGTAATAATTTTCGCGCAGAGTTGGCGCTGATTTTGCGACAAGAAATTCGCTCAGATTTGAGTTGTCCCAAGCGTGTCTGATATCCCCGTAAATCGATTTTTCATTCCCTCCCTCTGAACTCTCATGGCGTGGGTGTCACGTGCTGAGAATCCAGTTCTGCCATATTGCCTGCAGAGATAAAGAGAGAGAAAGAGAGAGAGGTGGAGGAAATCGTTCGACCAAGAAGCTCCGTGCTTTCGACTACTGGCGGTCCCTGGTGGTGAGTTAGCCAACGTTTTCGAGCTTTCGAGTAGCTTGCAAGCTCGGACGACGGCGCCATCTTTCAGAATGGCGTTTAACTAGCTATTGATCAAATCCACGTGGCGGGAAATTCGATAGCTTTTAACGTCGGCTTTAACTCGTGAGAAAGAAAAAATCAGGCTTCGACGATGGGGAAGATATTCTACGCTTTTCTTCTGGAATACGGTGAAGCTCGTACAACGAATTGAATCGTTAATTATTAACTGATTCCCCTCTTTTTTTTTCATAAACAGCTGAACTCGAAACTAAGATGTTCAGATTTGATCTGCCGGCTCAGAGTACAGGTATTATGCTAATCCTATCACGATCTCATGAATTGATATCAATTCATAAGCCACAGGTGGCTCTCAGATTATCATACTTGATTTGGAAATTAAACCCAAAGTTCTGAAACGCGATTTCAAGAAACTTTGCTAAAATCGAACTTAGATGGCAACGGAATCGCAATGAACTGTAATTTTTTTTTTTTTTTTTTTTATTGTGACAAATTGATATTTAACTAGTACGAATGTACGGCGATCAATCGGATCGATATCGTTGAGTAATGATAAATGATAACGTGTGACGTGTATATTGTATAATAAAGTGTGGGTAACTTACAAAGAAAATGGCCATGACGTGTCAAGTTCCTGAGACTGGATTTTCTCATGCTTATCTGCATGTGGATTCTCAATTCCGTGGCAACTGTGAGGGAAAAAAGATAAACACAAATCAAACGTTAAATCGATCTAAATATCTCAATGACAATTAACGACCGATTCATCGGAAAATCGAACCAAGCTTATAATCGGAAATTTTTCGCTCGTGTTTAAATGAAAATTTTGCAAATAAACAGACCTCGTTTCATCAGCAAGAGGTATAAAAAAGGATGAACAATTGCACGAGTATGTAAATAAAAAAAAAAAAAAAAACGAGAAATGTTGTTTCATTGAGAAAAATGCGATGAAACTGTCGTTTAACGGTCGATCGGTTTACAGAACGATCAAGCGATTCGAGACAGAGACGGCGGCGAGAAAGCTCCGACGACGAGCCATAAATTATAAGTAGGTTTACAGACGGAAGTATTCGAAGAAGTAACGACTCGGTATCAAGAGGATATATATATATAATATGCCGGGGATAGATGTATAGGGGCGGGGAACAGAAGGGGGGGGGGGGGGGGGGGATTTTACAGAAAATTAGATTTCTTAGGGAAGCTTATCGCTTGATTAATGTGCTTTTAATGGGACACGTCGCCGTATCCCTTCGCGGAATTTTCCACGCCTCTCTCGGGTTGTTACACAATGTATAATTTACCCTAGCGTGAAAGAATAAAGAAATATGTCTATAAATTATATCTCTTTGAGTATTCATTTTTTAATGTAAAATTTATTACACGAGGCGATCGATCACCGCGTTTAGTTCAACATAACTCTAACATGCTGTACAAGATTTTGTGGCAAGCTTCGTACACTGGCAATAATATCGCGCGAATCAATGATGACCGAATAATCGATTCTTTGACAAACAAAATATGAACAATTTTTAATATTCATCCCACTTTGAACGAGATCTTCCCTCGAAAAGCTCGGAATGGACCCAGACAACTGGTATTCCTATCGAAACCCCTGAAAACCGTTTCAAACGTCATGCAACATGAGCTGTCACTTAAATCAACCGCATTCGGGAAAAAGTCCACGTTGTGTAAATTACGCGAATCGCCTCGAGAAGGTAAAATGATCATTTTCACCTCAAGAAACATTGTTTTCCAATTCCTTTTTCTCACCACGGCCATTAAATATGTAAATGTATATAAATATACATTTATACGCATATACATAAAATAATAATACCAATAATAGTAACAATAACATGTTACCACGATTACAATAATGGCGCGGAATTCCAACAAAGCGTGAACAAGACGTCGTTAACATCGTAAGCAAAGTTTACTCATTCATTATGATTCACTGACAAGAAATTGTTGTTATTCTTTTCCCTCCCCTCTTCGTTTTATTCATTTCTTTCGCCTTCTTCACGATTTACGCGAATCGATTATGTACAGTAATGATTTTCATTTCAATTCAACGAATAAGATGCACCTATTTTTAAAGGATAAATGGAACCGAGGATGAATAGTTTTACAGTAGGTATACTGTGAGTGTTAAAAGATAGATAAAAGATTTTCACGTAACAAGGTAAACTAACGAGAGAGAGAGAGAGAGAGAGAACGAGAGATAGAGAGAGACAGGAATCGAGCTTTTCCTATGATTTTCACGAGTTCGCAGGAGGTCGAACATGACAAATACGATAATTGGGGTGCCGCCCATTGAAGCGGGAGGAAAGGCATAGATGTGTGTATATATATATATACACACACATATATACTATATATATATAAGATCTTGCACCTGTAGGCGGCGGAGGAATATAATGCAGACATTATTCATGACATTATTCGCGAGTGAGACGACATAAGGGGTGCTTTGCATATTTTTGATATAGACTCTCACCAACACACTGACACAGGTCTAGGTGCAATATTCTTCCCCACATTAATGATCCTCATTTTTTTTTTAAATTATGCAATTTATCCTCGATTTATATACAACGGGAGATCATTCAAGTGTTCCGTTTATATGAACCTCCGGTAGTGAATGGAGAAGAAAAATTCTCTTGGTGATCATCGCAACGGTGAAATTGATAGCAAGCTGTCTTTGACTCACGTGACAATTCTCATTCCCAGATCAAATTTAGAGACTCGGTGCTCGATGTGTTATCATAATTTGATCCCTGACTTAATTTCGGTCAGCAATTCTTCATCTTCTTCGTCTTATGAAGCAATTTTCGCCATGTCTGAAATCTAGGATGACGACGCTGGTTGATCCGTCAAAATCCACCGGCGTTTTCAGCGCAGAGCTAATCGTACAAGCTGTCAATGTGTAATATTGTATTTATACGAGACCGCCTTATGGGCCATCACGCATCCCGCGGTTCACCTGTGCCAGAGGCGTTTTTTTTTTCGTCACCATCGTTATCGTTGTCGTTGTCGTAGTATTACAAAGCCCCCAGGACCGAGGAACGTAAAACACGCGATACATAAAAGTGTGTAAAAGGTGTATGCGAGGCAGCTGGTGTATCGAATCGTGGAAGTGATTTCACTCCAATTCCCAAGCCGCGGAAGACGCGGGTGTTACCCTTTGTTCGGTAGCAAACTCACTCGCTCCGTTTACTAATCCGTACGAATATGTAGTGCAGCCAATATAGAATGTTATTTTCAAGTCTGCAGGAACGAAACCGCGGAGTGTCAGACCGATTGTAAGATGTTGGCGCGCGAAATGGAGTCCAGACTTGTACACTTGGGAACAATGAGTCTGAGACGACTAATTTTTTACACTAGACAGTTATGTTGGTAACACAGAGAAACCTATAGCGCCACACTCGGCCGAGCGCGAAACTAACTCAATCTCAACAAACATAACGTAACCCATGACCGTCGAATCTAACCTTAGAGTACCGCGGGGATAATGACTTGTTGGATTGACACGTAATCTAAGGTTAGATTCGACGGTCATGGGTTACGTTATGTTTGTTGAGATTCAGTTAGTTTCGCGCTCGGCCGAGTGTGGCGCTGTAGGTTTCCCTGTGTTGCCAACATAACTGTCTAGTGTAAAAAATTAGCCGTCTCAGATTCATTGTCCCCAAGTGTACATAAATATACTTCCGCTCCGAAAAGCCGCAGCAGGTTCAGGAAAGCAGTCTGTGGAACACGGGAGAAGGCAGTCGGTAACCCGAACGGTTGTAATGAAATTGATTCGGATCAAACCGGACGGGCAGTGAACCGTGGACGACGCAAAATTGGGACTCGTGAGGCATGACCCGTGTCGATCGATGTCTAGGTACGAATATTAAACCTGTCCCCCGTAAGCCGGAGGAAGATTGATCCACGTTAAGTGAGGTCAGTTGCAAGACTCGCGTGTTTCTCGGATCTTACAATTAGTCACGGTTAGAAGCAGCTAGCTGGAATACTGAAATCGAGAGATATCAATCTTCCACAAGCCCCAATCGAGGAACACTCCTTTGGCCCGAAGGTCAGCGGGTTTTTCACTTCAAGAATCGACTTGCGAGGGGCTGCCTTTTCACTATCGAATCAAGCGGTGGTCGTTCGAACGGTTATTGGAATGGTACGTGTATATACATAAAAAAGATATATAAAACCGCATCATCTTCTATAAACAGAATGCCGCAAGTCATACGGCACGTGTAGCCTTCTCCTCGTTAAATTCGGAGCCTCCCGATGCGCGAGCATCTCTTGACTTGTGTTGGAAATAGTTTAGTGAAACAGCAGGAGCACGTCTAACACATTCCAATGCAGGCGAGAAGGGCTCGGCAAGTGGCGCCGGTGATCTGGAATCGCGTTATAAGTTATCAGATTCCAATGGCAGGATGAAACGGGCTGGATTGTAAGGGTAGGCAGATATGCGGTTGAGCCCAGAGGCTGAGGCTGAGGTCGAATAATCTCCGAGATCCTTTCAAGGCGGTGTACGTTGGTGGTGGAAGCCCCGCGAGGATCTGAAAAGCAAAAGAGCGACCCCTCGACAAAGAAGCGGCTGCATGCAGCATCGTAGCAGCAGCAGCATTAGCATCTGGGCGAATGAATATTCCGAGATAAATATCGAGAGGTAAAACTAGCGCGGTGGTGCAACGACGCCGCGCTGCACATACACACCCTGCCAACAAAAGATAATACCTGCAGCAGGTCTTTTAACACGGAGTCATGACACTGCAGCTGCATCTGCAGCAGAAGGTGTGACGAGCCAAGGGTGCCTCACCCCGGACGGTGCAGTTCGCTGCAATGATAAAGTGGAGTGAGTTGAGGAGAGGGAGAAGCACTCGATATGTGGGAGAAGGTCAAGCCTCCTCAACGCCAGACAATGAAGAACTCCTCGAGATTCAACGTATGGATCGTTCGGTGCGGCCAACCGATTCTGTGTCAGCAGCCGAGCTTCAGCCAGTCGAAGATTTTCACCCGTGAATAATGTACGGCACAGGTTATAAATTGTACCCAACGTATGACAGTTGCGATGTTGATCTCTCTTCATCTCGGCCACGGGCGGGTCAATCTCGCTTCGATGCTGCCGGTGTTTTAGACGTGCTTCAACATCGCGAGGATGGATGGATAGATAGATAGAATAGATCGGCGTAATTAACAAGATATTCCGTCTCCAATTACCGTTTCTCTGCACTACCTGCAACCGTGTACCGGTGGTGGATGAATTGTAAAAGTATTCAAAGCGCGGTTAGATCGTTCCGTTGTATGTTAACCGGGCGCGCACATAATCGAAGCTCAGCAACTGAACGAGCGCGTTGAGTGACCAAGACTTTAAACCGTTACGATGGATGTACCGCAGATACGGGCGTATGAAATTTACTGCCCTTCGACGCTTGCTCTTCCAACGTTAACTCTTACAGATATCTAACATTACGCTTCACCGAGAGCAATTCCATCACGGGTAAATAGACGTCAAAGCACATACACGTACGATCAACGGTCGTCAGGGTGTGCCGAACACATCAATAGATTCTCGCCACTCGGTAAAGCAAATAAATTCGTGCCAATATTATGACCGATTATACTGTTGTGATTTCGAACACATAAAGCGATAGTTATAACAGCCCCTTTTGATTCTTTGAAACATTTGAACTTGAAGTTTAATGGACGATCAGAAAGACAGACAAACATTGCGGGTGGGAAAATTAAAGACCATCATCAAGTTTGTTTGCGTGCACCGAAGATTTCGAGACTTTGTGAATTGAAAGGACTTGAAGTCAAGTACCTTTGAGTGACTGCATGATTTCACGTGACTTTGAAAGAATTGAAGTGGATTCTCGCCGAGTTGAAGTCGTTGAAAGAAGTATAAGGTTGGCACCAGTGGGTTAAGTTAGGTGGTTGTATCTTGTACCAAGAACCATACGCATTCAACTGACGGCGACTAGGGTTGTTCGTCTATCACTAATTCCCAGGTCAACGACTGGTTACACATGTCACCGTTCCCGACTCCCCCTTATTTCTAGTGGCAATAGCTGACTAATATAGTTGGGTAAACAGTCCATCGGTCAGGAATATAATTCCTGATCCTTATCCATACCGACTAATGGTCAATTCACTCGGAAAGCAATTGCCGACTGCCTGCACCGAGAGTAAAAGAAAGAAACCGTAGTAAAAACCCAACGGCAGAAAATAGGATGAGTTCCAAGGAAACAGCGGCTCGCTCTTCAGCTGAGGTACCAACCACAGTTTATATTCACGTACATAAAAGCAGGATGCAGCGTGTCGGTGCAACTTTTCCTTCCTCCGCGGAGCAGACGTGGGATGATTATTAAGGTTGTAATCCGAGGCGTAACCGCAGAAACGAGATTTTGCGGCAAGTCCATACATTTTCGCGAAAATTATCATGCCGAGGCTGCTCAACTACCGACAGCATTACTTTCCGACCCACGCAGCTTTCTGTCTGTCCAGCGAAGTGCGTGAGAGCCAGCTCGCATAGCAGTCGTTGTACAACGTCGAAAAAGGGTCAAGTTGCTGGTCGAGCTTTACGGTATGAACGCTGGATGAAAAGGGACGCAGGAATTCCGCACGCTGCTTGACGAGCCTCTGCGCTGCGAAAGCTCAAAGGCTTTTCCCAACCCTGCACATTGCTGGCCGGTCAAGTTGATCTACGCCGCCAATTGGACTCGAAGTTCGTGACAACTGAACGGGATTCCATCAGGCAGTACTTCGGCTGGAGCTACGAACGATTCCGTACTTGCCGGAAGATTTTCGAGGATGGATGAAAAATGGCCGGAAGCAAAATGTGATTAAGCGTCGTTCAAAGGATGACTTGAACCGTTCTTCCCCACTTCTAACACAAGCCGCAAATCGCCGATGGCGATAAAGGGATGGATCTGACAGCGTGCAGGGCTTCACCGTTTTATTCATCTTCCAAAGTCTGCCTCTAATCTCCGAAGCGTCAACTCTCCCTGCAGCGTCACGGGTGCAAACAAAGTAAAAGCTCGGTGTCGTCAGGGTGAACCGATGAACGATGAACGTTTTGCACTTCGTGACAACCGCTTTTTCACCAAATAGGTGGAGGATACCTCTGGCTGTGAGAGCCGCGACGTGACGTCTTGTAAGTCCTTCGATGCTTGGTCTCTTGCACCTGAAGAGGGGAGAAAAACGCTTCGGACAGAGCCAATCTGAAGTAAGGAAATCTTCGCTTCACGTATCGGAGAAAGGAATACAACATATTTCCAAGACCTTGCAACGCTGCATCGTGGCGAAATTGATAAATGGGGGATCGATTATCGATAAGGGATTAATCGGAAAGGCGGTGAAATTGCTTTAGGAAGGTTTGCGGCACGGGATGCCTGTCTTAACAGGAAAGGGTGACGGCGGCGGTAGGGAGAAGCCGAAACGTTGAATTACACAAGCGCGTAACTAGACCGCACTGCAGGAGTGCTTCCAACTTTCAGGATATTAGGGTTAAGATATCGACCTCCATGCACGTAATAAAAATACACCCCAGAGCCCTTATTCCCGGCTTCCCGTGGCTTAGGCCGCGGTTAAGACCCTGGGTTTTCGAACGACGAGAGGCGACTTCCGCCCAAGAAGCAAGTTTCGATCCTAAGAAACGTAGAATCTTTCGTTCTTTTTCTGTTATTCTTTTTTCACAAACAAATTTCACCCTCCAAGTCCCAACAGTGACTGGAAACTCTTTACCAGACTCAGGAGATTTCGTCTGACGGTTTGCACACCTATTCTTGTCCCCCTCGAGAAGTGCTTTTACTTTTTACATCCTCCGGATGTTCCCTAAAATGCATGTATTGCCGGGCATCGATTGGACGTTTCGCTTTTCGAGAATTGTCGTGTGATACGAGGGCGTTTTAACCTCGACGAAAGGAAACGTTTGAAAAGAGGAGGTGAGATAAACAAGGAAAGGCCACCACGTTTTCCAGCCTGAACCGAGTTCTCTGATCGCCCCTTTATCGAGCTCGCCTCCTCGCTCGTTTATTTACATAAGCTTAAAGTCACGTATAGCATCAGCATACAGGTACAACGGTTCGCGGTTCTACAGGCTCGTGTTCAAACGGGATATTACCCGTCATTAAGAGGATTTCTAGTTTTATCAGCCACCGGTTAATGGGCGCAGAAAGGAGGGGGAAATGCTTCATCAACATTTCAGGTGGCGGAGATAACCAAAGCACACAACATTTTCCCGCACATTGTATTAATAACGCAGTTTTGCAATCAAAAAACTGCACAGGTTTTTTTTCATACCGTTTCTTATAGATTTTCACTCACTGAAACCAGCGAAATATACTCAAAAAGTTTCATCACGTCAGGTTTTTTCGTAACCTCGTGTTTGTAGTTTTCATTTAGAGTGTGACTCCCGTTTAATTCGAAATCTGGTATTCTATTCTTGATTCTAAAAATCCTGAGCAAAAGTGATATCTTACTTCCATTTGATATTCATTGCAGTGAGACTCAAGAATAAGTACAAACAGGGAAACGGAAAATGGAAGTTATTTTTAGATTCAGCACACCCGAAATCATAATATTTATCAAAAACATCCCGTGTAGCTGAAACAAAAATATTTTTTTGCAGACCTGTGTAATCCGAGAGTAATTATCTGAGATTGGGAAAAATGGTATGAGGAATTGAACTTGGGTAATTTCACGATTAATTTTCATTTTCTCCATGCCGAGGTCAACGTCTCCCTCACTCCAAAACCCTGAATTATACCGTGTTCCTCTTTTCCTTTATTTCTTCTATTTTTGTTTTCACTTCCGCAGGGTCAGCCGCCCTCCGTGTCGTTCGACACGGTCGTCAAATTCGCAGTTACAATTCAATTTGTTGAGGCTAAACTCGAAGGGTGTGGAATAAAAAAAATTTATCGAGTATAGGTATATAATATCCGAGGCTCGTGATACACCCGTAGCTCGTTTATACGCGGTGCTTCCGTCGTTTTTTGAAAAAAAAAACAAAAAAAAACGACAAAAAAAAAGAAAACACGCACCAACGAATTTCTCTTCATTTCCCGCCGACTAATGGCCGCGCTATTGTTCACGCTCGTGGTTCTCCAACACACGTTATATACACACACGGACTCGTATTACAATTTTGAATCGCGTCAAATAAATTCGTTTTTCAGCTGTTTCAACGCGGTGTTGCAACGACTGCAGTGACACGGTTAATAAAACAAAATAAAAGCTGAATTGAAATGAGAAAGATAAATACAAAGTGTAACCAAGAGTTTCGAAAATACTGCGTTTCAAGGTATATTCGAAGATTCCGAAAAAGAAATTGACGATCATCAAAAACCCTTACAATTGTAACGCTTGGTTATAATTTGATAAACTTATGAAGTAGGCAGGGGATGACTCGAATTCTACAGTGGGTTCGAAAGACGACACAAGACCTCGAAAATAACGATAAAACTTTTCGAATCTGGTTACGAAAGGGTGAAGAGGGAGGAAACTCGCGGGCGGAATATAAAGCGGGTTGGATTAATTGACGCGTCGTGAATTTTCGACGCTTCTCTAAACGGGTTAATCATGGATCTGTGTGACAAGCTTTGACGTGTGCGATTAGGGCACCGAGTATTCGGAGGGCTATTAGAAACAGCGTTTCTCGCTGGTGTTGCAACGAAGTCCCTACACGATTTGGGAGGTCCGACTTGCAAATGAACGCCCTTTGTCAAGGGTTAAGGCCGGGCACTGATCCTCGGATAAATTCGGACCTCGCCCGTTTCTTCGCAAGAAAATAATCGTCATATCCTTCCGAACGAAGCTGACATCCGAAATTGGAACGATCAAAGGCTGAAGAGAACGATCGTTTCACTTTTCACGTTTCAAATTTTATCATTGAAATTAATTTTTGTTGAAACTATAAATGACAAAGCCCTCAAACTCAAATTGTTCTACGTATTTTCATTTTCTTTAAAATAAGAAAATGAAAAATGAAACTAAAAAAAAACAAACTCCTAAAAATAGGTATGATTTTAGACCGTCCAAGTGACGAATAAGGGAGAAGGGAAAAATGATCAGGAACCGCAATTTACTCTCACGCTCTCTGGAGGACGTTAATTTCGGTCGAAAGAGGAAAATCGCTTCCACCGTAGAGAGTTGAGAAAATCTCGACTGGTCAAAGCTGGAGCGAAGCGGAAGAGGCGCGAAGCCTGAAGAATCCGGTTGAATAATTTACCGAGTTTTCAAGTGCCGTTTCAATTTTTAGGTCGGCGAGTAAATTTTAACGGATTTTCACCGCAAGCTCCGATCCGTGCGCGTATACGATATCATATATACGTATATTAAATGGTTTTACACCCCGTTCCGTAGCAATTCCGCGTTATCTCCAAGCTTTGTGCTTCGAGAGAAGAGCTTCCATTGCATGCATACATATTACATTATTACATACACCTATAACGTATTACGTATGTTGCCGCGGAACGAGATATATGTAAATGGAAGGTGAGTTGGGCTCGACTTTTCCACAGAAGTAGGTACACGATTCTTTAAACTAATCAATGATCAACGGTGCGAGAATCGATTTTTATTTTCTCCTCTACGAAGATATGCTCCCTTCGTTTTTTTTTTTTTTTTCAGAGAGCCTCCTTCGCGCGTTCAAAGTTTCAAAGCTCCGATTGGCAGGTTATCCGAAAGCGAGTGATCGCGGGGTTCGGTATTGAATTTTTTACGTCCAAGGGCTCCCAGCGCTCCTGAACGATGCTATTGGCTCTTATGCCTGTACGCAGAGGGCCTGCTGCCGTAAATAATTAATACAAGAGCTTGTTAACTGATACGAAAAGCAGCTGTCGGCGCGTTTGCCAAGGACCCCGCATTCGCGAGAGTAAATCACTCGCGAATTAATCAACCAAATGTATACGGAATTTTCGATAACTGGACCTTTATTTCAATTTTATTTTATTTTTTTTTGTTACTTCTCCATTTTTTCCGAGAGGCTCGTTCGGAGGTCGGAACTTTTATTTTTTTTATTTATATCCTGCAAGATTATCAGCATTATTTTCCCCGTCTCATTATTTCCGTTACTTTTTAGAGTTTGCGCGATTTTTAAAAACAGATCGAGCGTTGCGAGCTAAATAAGCGTTTAAGTCTGCGTTAAAAAATCCGTCAAGTTTTACGTAAATTCAAGTGACAACAGGTTAAAAATTGACGTAATTTCCAAATCTGAATGAAGAAAAATGGTCCCAAAAATACGAAGAAGCTTCAAATTATACTCGATATTACTGAAACGTGAAAAACATACCTGTGTGTATAACATATCAGCGACATAATTTTTCACGAACAAAATTATAACGCTGCGTTTCCGAGCCGCAGTTTCCGTCCACAACCTCGTCAGAATTGTTGGAAATTAATTAAAACACTTCGGTCTGTTTTCCTGCACACTGCACTTAAATCCCGGAAATTTACGACGGTGGTTTTTGTACCGAAGCCGTAGATGCATAGGCAATACGAAAATGTCTACATTCGCATATGTTATGTTGCGTACAGAGTTTTTGCCTTCGTGTTCGAAGAGTGAGAAAATATTGATGAAAAATCTGCTGAATAATTAATTGAACGATCACGGTGCGTCAATAATTCCTTCACCACTTTCGAACATTTTCTACCAGCACCAGATTCATTCGAAATTGTGAATTTACAACATGCGCGTGTATTACAGATACGCGATAAATAAATAATCGTTACGAATGAGAAAAATCTTGTACCGATCTCGACTGCATCACGGTTTGCCACTCGAGTTATTCGGTTCCTGCACCGTCAGCCTTTGCCGCGAGTTTCTGCAGCGGTGGATAGATTGAATCAGAGCGAAAACTTTCGGCCGGTTGAAGATAACAAGTCGAGTTTTCGTGGCGTTATGCGGCTAAAGATTGTACATCTGACACTACGAGCAAATGCCTCTCCGAGTGGAGGGTGCAATAATTAAAACGCGAAGGTTCCGAAAACCTCGGAGCTTTATGATCACCGGAAAACTTGACACGTAATAGAATTCGGAAGTGTACAAGCGAAGGTAAAATGAAGTTTTATTTTGAGTTTAAAAGAGTAATGAAAAAAATAATTGTACTATATTTGTTTTTCGACGAACAGCGTACGAATCGGGAATAAAAAAGCAAATATTGTTTTTACAATTTCGTTGTGTCAGAAAAATTTAGTACCTTTAGGTGAATGGATTCTTGACAAGTTAGACAAAGACGAAAATAATCCATTTGCATCTTTTAATGAGTCAGATGAAAGTTGGAGAGCACGAATTACGAAAAAATCTACCGTCTAATAATGTAAGACAATCTTGATTGATGACCTTTTTACTGCACACGAATAATTTTATCATCAGAAACTGACCGTTTTTCGTGATTGTCAGATACCTGGTATAATGAAGACCGTGCAAAGCTGCTTCCAGGGAAAAAGAAGTTACCGAAACAAGTCGAAAAATATCACTGGTCCACAGAAAGAGATTACGTTTTTTTTTCTCCTTCTTATTGTTATGTATAATCATAATAGATTTGATGCTCTCAAATTGAAATATGGTAATAAAAATATGTACCACGTGTACCTTTCACGTAATGGTTTTTTTTTTTTAAACGACACACTATTTTTGCTTACAAATTATAAAACACTAATGATAGCAGCGATATTTATAAACAAAAAGTAATAAAGTTAAACAGTTTAAGCATCGTAAATCGTCAGAAAATCTATCTACTAGTATAATTCAAGTCATTTTGTAGCTTTCTTTCATTTCATATCATAGCTCGGAGTTTCACGGTGAATCTCATGTCTTTCTAATTCCTCCTTTCCTATTTCTCCCTCAAATTCTCTTTCTATCAATTCGAAATGGTTTTGTATAGACTTATACTGTTTAAATAAATTAGAGTAGTGTAAATGCAAGAAAAAAAAAAATGAATCGTATCAGGCAATACATACGCGATAGCAAAAAATGGAAAGCAGATACAGATTCGGTACAATGAAACCATTCATAGCTGTAATGTGTATATTTTCTTCTTTTTTTTTTTCGAAGGAGTATTTCTTTGCAGACCTGTGTATTCTCCGCGGCGTTAATGAATCACCGGATGTGACCGATCGACAAAACGACGGTTTAATGCCAGTGTTTAGTCAGACAAGAATCTTACTGTTCGTTACTGCCTAGGTGCGAAAACCAGAATTCCAAAGTAATCTTTTCTCTGGCCGCAAAGCTACGTGACTCTTTTATTCGAAGGATGGTAACGTTCGTTCTCAGTTTATACAGACTCGTCAAATCTGTCATTCTGGAACCGGAGTGAAAATTGCTAAAGCACAATGAACGGATGTAGAATTGATTTGCATGTGGCGCCTGCTAACGACGTGTGCTTTGACTTCTTTTTTTCTCTTTCTCTTTCTCTTTCTCTTTCTCGCTTTGTCGTCAGCTATTATAATACTATACGTGAAACAAAAGACGACCGGGAAGCATTTATCTTTAAAGCGTCTGCAACTGAACAAAGTAGAAAAGAAGTTTCTTTGCCATTGGGATACGGCTTTGCGAGGCTCTTAATAAGCACATCTTTCCTCAGACAGGCCTGAGGTATTCTTTTCCCAGCGTTTACCCCACCCCCACCCCCCCCCTTAATTTTCTTTCCTCACTCTCTCTCACTCTCTCTCTCTCTCCCTTCACATGTATACCTTCTCCTTGATATTTTCCTGATTCTCATCAGAGCTTTCGAGAAATTAAGATTACAAACTTTCGCCTCTTTCTCTCTAATCCCTTGACTATTTCTCTTTCTCAAAACGTTCTCTTCAGATCCGATATTTTTACCCCAACTCGAGAAGTTTCAAGCCTTCGTATAAAAGTATATCTGGCCAATCTCCGAAGTCAAAGTTCTAATCAATTTTGTATTTTATTTATTCCGTTCTCGTCCTTCTCCTCCTTCTTCGTATTTCAACCTGCAGGTTACTTTCGTCACTCGATCCTGGTGAATATCTCAACCTACCCTCGGTTCTCATTCAATCGAAACTTTACCCACAGAAGCGATAAGTAATACACGTGAGAAAAGAACGTAATTGGTGTACGAAAATCGTTGCGAAACGATTTTCGCGCACGTGCGTCGCAGCTCACGCCGTGTGTACAATATGTTACAGGAACCCTCCTCCGTTCCCTGGGATTCCCGAAATCACGGTTATTCCAGTCGAATAAATGTTGTTAGAGGCAGACCCGCCCGTGCCTTAAGACGTCTACACGCATACGTCTATCTATATATCTGCATGGCGAGGAATTTCTATTCCTACCCCGTGTTTGAACCGAAATTAAGACCTTCAAGCTCTGAGCTACGCTGAAAATAATCCTCGCCGGTCTATTATGCCCGACTTACACCTACGTACACCACGAGAAGCGGGTGGTTAGTTAGTTTTTTCAAAGGATTAAGAAACTTCCCTCGTGTATAATCCTTCTTTTTTTCTTTTTCTTTCTTTCTTTTTTTCTTTTATTCCCTTCTTCCACCTTTTCATCTTCCTCGCCGCCGCGTCGTCCGGCATGAAGCAATCGTCTCGCGATCTCTGTTATGAGGAAAAATAAGAAGAAGAAAAATAATAAAGGATCTCCATTGCAGCAGCTCTCTGCAAGCTCTCTTCAAATAGATTTTCCCCTGAAATCTTTACTTGAAAATTCCCACGTTTCATTCCGGTTAATTGAGTCACCGTTCTCTTTAATCAGCATTCATGATAAGGAATAAGGTCTCTCGCGATATAGCGTCTCGAATTTTCCATGAAAAATTGCACACCTCCAGAGGAGAAAAAGAGCGTAACCGTAATCGAACTATTCCCGTTTTTACCGCGGTGAAACCGTGTCGTGGCATGGATAAAATGACGCGCAGTCCAGTCACTCGGCAAAAAATATCGCCAGACATCAATAAAAGGATCAAATATTTTTTCCGTATTCTGTTTATTTTTTTTTGTTTTTTTCTTTTTTATTTTCTGCACCGCAGATTTCTGAGTCGAACCAGAAGCGACGTTTCGGGCCAAACGATGCCTCCGAGGTTTATTTCTGTTATTTTTTTTTTTCCTCCCCTCTCCGTCTCTCGCGCGATAACCCCGAGAGCAAGAATATGAGCATTTTGCAGTTTCCACGAGTGCAGCACAAAGAGGCTCTTGTCTCAAGTATGCGGACTGTCACTGCTTTTGCTGCTTTTGCTGCCGCTACTGCAGTGGCGACAACTAGTCAAGCCTCTGACTAATACCGGGAACGGTTGGGCGAGGTTTACCTGCCCGGAGGGCTGCGCTCCAGCAGCGATAAAATACGGGGAAGATGGGACGAGATGAGAGGGAGCCACGCGCGCTTTTATCCCTACCAAATTTCAACCTGTCACGAACGAATGGGACGTTTCATTTTTTACCCCGAAGAACAACCGTCGCACTTCAAACGCTCCGTGTGATTTTCATTTTTTATAACTTTCTCCTTGTCGTCGTTTTGCCAAACTCTATGCTCGATTCGGGCCATTGGAACAACGCACCACGATTAACACTGTTTAGAAAAATTTTCGATTCTTGATTTTCATTCGCAACCAGTTTACCGGTATTCATATTCTTCAGGTACAGCACTCGTGTTCTCAGTTGTGAACATTGCCCAGGCCGATCGGATATATCGTATTTACAGATGTACGTGATGTATCTTGAACGGAGTCTTGCAGTAAGAGACGGGTGTAAAATCCGTCGATGCCAATTTTATGGCTCTGAACCGTATCCCCTGTAAATTAGATTACAGTCGCCTGCTCACGCATAACGTGCATTCCGTGACGTTATCCTACCTTACCGGCTGCAGGTAACGTAATTTTTCATTTTTACCGCCTGAGAAAGATCGAGGGAAACACTGCTGTTTGCGTTAGTGAAAATCTGATTGATACTCGAAAGTCACGCAAGCTCGGAACGAGAAATCAGGATTTGCGATATCGAGAGGCGACGATAGTTCGACGCAAATCCAAACGCCCCATATTCGCTCCTTTACGTATCCATTATACAGTCGACTAGGTAAATGGGTATAGCATAATACGGGGCGCCTCGCATCAGAAATTCTCTCGTCTAGACGGATATGTGTACGTAACGCAAGTTAAAGAGATGACTTCCGTTGCCAGTCGGTTTTATGGCCGGCACGATACACAGACCATAGCGTGAAGATGGAAGCAAGGCGTAAACACGGCAACACCGTTGGATGGAAACGGGGTTGCAATAACTGTATTAAAGGGAGAAACTCTGAGCGACATCACTCGAAAAATGGATAACGAGCAAAGATATTGAACGGTCCGGAATTCTCGTCCGACACTGAGTCGTGTTGTGTACAAGAAAACTGGGTTGCATGTGAACGGAGAGACAAACCCCTCCTTGTTAAATTCATCGATTTATATATTATTCGCCCGCTTTGTTTCTCCCATTTTTTTTTTTTTTTTTTACTTCTTCTATCTGGTATATTCTCGTTCGACCTCGACTTTCCCCTTTTCTCGCTCCAAATCTTCACGGTCGCCACTCGACTTAACGAATTCTTTGAACACCGACGTTGAAGAGGCAGCAGCAATGAGAAAGGAAGATGAAGAAGAATGCAGATCGGTGAAAAAGACAAGCACCGGCGTTAGTAGTATGAAGCAAAAAGAAGAAGGAGAAAACTGAGAAATAGAGACTGTAAAATAGCTGAATCAAACCGACGTACTCGCTCGTTAGCAGGAATCGATGAAGCTACGAAACGGTCGACCAAGTATTGCATTCCAGATGAATACATACCTATAACCTTTCCAGCATAACGAGAAGGATATTGGTATGATTAAGGATCTCGACACTGCCTAGCACAATGAAGAGTGAGAAAAAAAAATAAAAAAAAAAAAATTGACGAGAAAAAAATCTACGCGGATGTGTTTTTTGCCATTTTTTTTTTTTTTCTTTCGTTCGTTCGTTCGTTTGTACCTCGACTCTTGAACGGTTTAATCAGACCCTCGAAGGCCTCGACTAATACAAGAGGGAACGGGGTACCAGAATGAAGAGAGCGAGGGTGAAGAGGAGGAAAAATTACGGCCCGGCAGGGGTGCCGATGCGACTCACGGCGTTGCGGGAATACGGCGGCATTAATGGGGCATGTTCGCCTTAAAAGGAGTTATTTTTGGACATCGCATCCCACCGCTGGCACCAGAGTTTCCCGACTCTCGACTCTTGACTGAATAATTCGTGCGTTATACACTTCGGGATTACACTGTATCTGAGTATAAAGCGAGGATGAAAAGACGAGTTGTCTTATTGGAAAATCCACGTCGAGGCTCATCGGATTCATGTTTTTCGGGAGTAGGAATAAAGATTCGTTTTTGAAGCGTCGGAGCAGCCGGGTAATTCATTTTGATTCAGGTGCCGAGCGATGGCGCGAACAGTTCGCAATTAATCGCGATCAATTGGTTTAATTTGAAAATGATTAAGCTTGAAATTGTTTCGAGTGATGCTCTGCAATCTCTCTGTATCTCTCTCTCTCTTAAAAACTTGTTGAACACCCCCGTTACGGGCGTATGTTTCTTTTTTGTTTTGGTTCATTTATTTTTTGCTCCTCTGTACCTGTTCACCTTCTCTTATTTCACTGTAGCAAATAAACATTTTGTCCAAAACAAGAGAGAACCAAGTTGGAGGGAAACTCGGTGGTATTTACCAGGTGTTTGAACAACACAGGATTATACAGAGCCAGCGTAACAGACTCCTTTGTCCCTTGGATCAATACTCTACGAGATGAAAAATTCAAGTTTTTGAAAACGAAAACCACCGAGTACAATTTTTGAGTAGGCAGAAGAGTTTGATTTTCAACATTGAGAATGCAAATTTATCCTTTGTTGGAATTGAGAAAAAAATGTGTAAAAATATATATATGTATATGAATAAAGTAAATACACGTGTAATTTTCGATGAAACTTTGAACCTGTACACACACTTGAGAAAACAATATCTTCCAAAATGAAAAACTTTTTTTCAGACCGAAACCTGCATTTCTTTCCCCTGTTTTTAAAAATTTTACCCTCTGTTCTCGTTTGCTTCGCTCGTTTTCTAATATCTGCCCAAAGCTTTTCAGGGTAAAAAAAAAAAAGAAAAAAAAAAATAATGAAAAAAGCGAGAAGTAAGGGAGGGAAAAAACAATTATACGCACGGTTAACGTCTGGATAACGTCGAACTGAAAAATTATTTTACAGCCAGATCTACCGCAGCGACTGCCACGTGATTCGAATAGCACGTCCATTATCAGCGATGGAGTCTGCTGCCACGGAGGAAGAGACGCCTCCGGGACGGGGTTTAGCCACCCTTCAATACTGCGCAAAGTATTTCACAGCACAGGTATGAAAAATATTCAATTTCTCGACTAGAAAATAAATCAAATAAACGAATTTAAATTCATTCGGGACGAAAGTTTTGTGAAAAATTAAACACTGAAAGGTTTTTTCTAAGCTGCGATGTGTCAGGCCGTGTAGTTTTTATCTGCAAACATCTATATCGCTCCGTAGCCAATTGCGCGTACTTTTAAGGTTTGACGATCGATTGGTTGTGAGACGAAAAAAGCCCGAGGAGAATAGACGAGGTTTGATATATGCAGCGGTGTCAAAACCCGCGTCTCGCCGGTGGCAAGTCGAATAGAAACGTTTCGACGTCTAGCCGAGGATGATACGATTGTATTTGTCGACCTGACGGAGCGGTCTTGGTTTCTGAAACGTGACGTCATATCTCCCCCGCGAGATTCGGTGAAATTATACGTATGAAAAAGAAATTCAACCTATATTTGACTATACACGATGCAGTATTGAACGATTGGCAAGATGCCATTACGGTAAACTCACCTTGATTGAATAAAAACTCCTTCGATTTCCTTTTTCCTCGTCGTGCGTGTTACGGATAGGCTGTATATGAATCTAGCTCAGCTGACAAGTATAATAGATAAATATTCTATGAAACATACAGGTATTTATACACTGCACGATGCCTACGAATATTGAAAAACATGTATAACGTAATACAGCAATTCAGAGAATTTTCTCGTCACAATTGCGATGAAAATTGTGCAGCGATAATATCATTATCATACTATCGTAAAATTGAAAACAGATGATAAATTGGAAAGATGCAAAGCGACGATGTGTTGAGTAAAATGGAAAGTAAATTTCAAAAAAAATTATAATATACCACGTGAAATAAGAACGAAACATGCAAAACGTGAGGTAGAAGGGGAATATTATAGTAATGTTCATAATACGAGCAGTAAAGATTGAAGAAATGTAGAGTCTACCTAATTAATCGATGCAAGTACAATGTTAGAACGATGAACTGCTAAGATAAGTAATCAGCGAGTCGTTGATTGCAAAGTTTCGTGTCAGAGACTGAAGAACTTCGGAGATTGCGTAGAACCAATTTTCATAGCGGGAGGAGAAAACAAACATCATCCTAAGAAGGCAACTGTAGAAAATATGTTCCGATGTTATTTCTCTCCTCTATTTTTGCCTCAGCCTCAGTTTTATCAGAGGAACGCGACTCCTTTTTTCCCCGGTAGCGTTTACCGTTGCAAGTTATTTCTTTCGCGTTGTTTTTTTTTTTTTTTTTTCTTCTTCTTGTTTTTCGTTTCGTTCAATATTCCAACCCCTCGGCGAAATTATGGATCAGTTACTCATATAAGGTGTTGTTTTTCTGCCTGATTTATATTATTGTTTTCATTTCGTTTCGTTTTTTGTTTTTTTCCTCTACTATTTTGCTTTTCAATTTTTTGCTACTGACTTGTCGAAGAAACGGGTTCGACATATTCTTCAAATATTCAATACGGTTCGTACCACGGTAATTTCTTGATACACACAGTGCTTTGGCGCGGTATAGTGCAGATGTTACGATCAATTAAAATACGAAAGATGAAATATTTGAAATTGTAACATACGTATAGTCGAAATACCGTGAGAAAAAATAGCGATGATTATTTTAAAAAGTACAAAATATAAGTGAAATGGAATTACAAGTGACGGTGATATTGTTATTAGAGATGATAAAGGTAGAGTGAATAATAATAATAAATAAGAGAGAGAGAGAGAGAGAGCAAGAGAAAATTGATGAGGCGTAATAAGAAAATTTAACAATACAAGTATAAAACGGGCAAAGTATAAGAGAAGAATAGAAAAATAGACAAAGAGAGGTAATGTACTTGAGCCCTACTGCTTTTAGTCGGCATTGATGATCGCCCGGTCGCCTCAACATTAGTCCAATTCCTACCAACACAACAACATGAAACAATAATTACCATTTGTCTCTTACACAACACATACCAACATTTGAATTATGTGAAAATAGTTTAAATTCACTTTCACCCTTTATATCGTCTTCACATCGTCATTTCGTTAAATTTGTCTCCTCAAAATCACCATACGAAGCTCAACACACACAGTTGCATCGCTGCCGATACATAAAGAGCTATTTCAATGAATACGTCACGGATACTCCGTAATTGCGATTCGCTACGATTGGATGAATTTTCTTTTTATACATCCGAGTACTTACTCCCGGAGTTTTCGTAACGTTGAATAAAATAATAATAACGCAGGTTACAACGATACTCATCCAGCGCAACGAATAAATTACAGTGTGTATGTATGTACGGGTACTCTTGCACACGAAACTATAATATGTGTGTAGACACAATTTACGTTATTTACGTAACATAAGCCAAGCTCGAAGGATGATGCTAAAAAAGTAGAATCCCCTTTTATGGATTCCAGAAAGGTTTGGTTTGCCAATGCCACGCATGCGGCTTGTTTGCGTATTTCATTCGGACCGCCGAATCGAAAAATTTTACCCAGCATTATTCTGAACTCTGGTGAGTTCAAAGCCTCCCCCTGACGTTTCACAATCGGAAACGTTAAGACCGGTAGTCACCTGTTTACAGTACAACATCCAAAGTCTTTCTCTTTCCAAAGTTCCTCGTTGAATCCTGACCCGAATAAAAAATTCACCGTGTCAAAACTGGTATAATAGAAGTTTGACAACGAACGAATGTGCGGTTTGGATATTAATGGTTAACGGGATAGTGGAAGGAAAAGTAAGAAAAAAAAAAAAACGAAAAATTAACGGAATTTTTTCTAAAATAGAACAACGCAGCGGCGTTCATAGGAATCCAATAACGTGGTTGCCGCATGACCGTCGATGACCTCTATAGGTAGCCCATCGACGAGGAGTAGTTGGTCGGTATTAAAGCCCGGGCGTATACCTGCAGAATTTAATATAATATGTAACGCGGAATTTGAGTGGACTGCAGTTCTCGTATCGCCGGCGGTCAGGGGTATGGGTTGGATGGCTGAGTGGATAGAGAGAATGCGAGACGTACGAAAGAGGGAGTGTGAAGTGTGCCGGGTGAGGGTTGAGGGGTGGACTGTGACTGGTACGTAATATTATATTACAGAGTTTTGAGGGTACTCGATGACTGCGAGCCGGTTACCAGGCTTGCAGATATGGCCGAGATACTGCCGAGTCTTCGATGCGCCTTGTAGGTTCCGATCCCGAAACCGCCCCCGCCGAGACTCGAGAGGAGAGTCCTCTCGAAAAACGGCAACGGGAGTCCCACCTATCTATAGCGAACGACTCGGGGCCAAAGAGATCTGGGTCGTTGATTTTAATCTGCTCAAGGGACGTCGAGCCGTTCGGCAAAAATCATCCCACCGCTGTCACCAGATATTCGATTTTCACGGTCCAAAGTGCCCGTTTAAAGGCGGGCTGGTTTTGCCGTTTTCTCATTTTTTTACACCCCACTCTCTCTCTCTCTCTCTCTCTCTCTCCCTCTCTATTTCTTTCTCTCTCGTTTGCCGCAGTCTCTTCAATTAAGTATCATCTGTGTTCGCACAGTGTAAGGTAATCAAGAGGCACGGTAGGCACCTGCGTCATCTTATATACCTATCCTACCAGCCGCTTACCAAGAGGCTTATTATCTAATTCCATCGCTATATAACTGCGCGATTTATACACACGTACGTACGTACACATACTGTGTATAACAATAAAATAATCCCGGTTTTAACGGCAAGGATAACTCACGGACTGAGCATATAAATGGCCAAGCAAGATGTGTAACATCGCCACCGAGATATTTTCGCAAAACTTTAACGCCAAATCGAACGAAGAAATTTCCGAAATTAATTTTATCTCCGAATGCCCACTTTTTCAGGGTTTCTATGCGTTTTCGAATGCTGTTTCTGGCCTTTAAGCAAAAAACCGAAACACCGCGACTACTATTTACGGTAATGCGCTGCTGATCCAAGGATCCATCCGTTACCACGTCTTGGATTTCACGCCGTTTTATTACTCTCGAAGCCTCTAAATGTTATAGTGCATTCTTTTTTTGGAAGGCAAATGCATGGCCGGCACATGGCACCGTATGAATGGTTCAACGTGACCGAAGCACTCGACGCACTTGACGCACTACTCGAGTTCAACTAGCTCGAAAGCCACACACGCACACAAGTGAACAATGATCCATCGTCCCGTATGGTTTCGCCTTCCGTTCGACGTGAGAACGCAATTATCGACGGGCATGATGTTACACATCCGTTGATCTGACTTCCCTTTTGCCGCTAGGAATGCTATGAAAATTTTATTCGCTCAAGTCTGCGTCTGGTGTTTATCTTTATACCATCGTCACCATTGTGACTATTAAACAACTAACTTCCCAACGCATGAAATAAACCGATTTCAAGCATCAGCGTGCTCGTTTCTAACCGTTTTCATAGACATTTTGGAACATCTGTTCAAGCTTTTCGAGCTCTCGTTTTGGTTGCACACCGAGCTATGGCAATTCATGCAAATTAACCAAATTCACGGACGGTAATCGATCGATAACGACACACCGCACTCTGGAACAATTCTCCATGAAAGTTGAAAAACTTTCCAAACGTTGCGTCTGCTTCATGCGTTTATCAATTCGATAAACGAATGGAATAACGTTATAGAAAAGGCGTAGTTCGAAAGAGAGAAAAAAAATCGAAGCCTGTGGAACCAAAGGTAATTTAATGGTTACCAGAAGTCTATCAAATAACAAATTACACGTAAAAAAGACACGTGCATATATGGGTTGTAATTGCCTCGTTAGTTTACACAAATTCATAATATAAGCTGCAGACCTCGTATACCTAAAGTGGGAACATTTATGCTTTTTACTCGCGGTTGAACTGAGATCGAGTTAAGCCGGCTTGAATTACCACTTGGAATGGACGCGCAAGAGAAACGAAGCAGGCTCCCGAGGTGCAATATAATGGCTGCTGGTGCCCTACACGGTTCCCTTTTAGTATTTCAAGTGTTTAACTTGTGTGTACCACACAGTGTCTGCGGTAGAAGCGGCTGTAGATACACGAAGATATATAGATATATATATATATATACCCTGACAATAACTCATATCCCCCTGAACTCCAAAGTCACGAGATCAATTTTAAACGAAGACTGTGTGCAGCCGTATGTTGTACGTATGGACGAGTCACCTCTGTCCCCCATTTCACAGTATGGGTACGTCAAATTTCCTGCGAATGGCACGAATTAATCTTCCGTGAACAAGAAATCCTGACCAGCATTATTACCGAGTTACATACCTACGAACGTTAACATCGCCACAAGTTTGCCACCGAAGGATCCCTAATTTTCTTTCGCCAACAAAAAGAGAATTAAAAACAACTCGTCGCTGGTATGACAAGAGAAAAAAATTACACCGTACAAAAAACCCTCACGGTTTGACCCAGAAACAGAATTCGAGCAAAACACGTAATGCGACTGTTTGAACTTTAAAACTTAGTCAAGGGGACCTCTGCGAGTAAACTCTGACAAATTGGTGGGGAGAATGCAGTTAGGTTGCGATTATTTTATGAAAAGCATAATCTGCCAGACTGACAAAGAAGAAAAGTTGACAATGTGATGTGTTTCCAACCTGGTTTCAGTTTCTACTTATCACCTCGATTGACGGGTAATCGAAAGAATCATGATACTTGGAAGTGTGTGGAACTTTTGCAGATAAACTCAAGAAAGGCTTGTCTCATTCCGTTCTATCCGATTTCACATCACCGAGTAACTTTCACGCGTATGATCCGTGATACACGTGTACAGACCAAGGGGTGCGATACGTCATTGCCAAGTCGGCAGTAGGGGCGGTTCGTAGGGTCGTACCGGAAATTGATAACGTGCACGTTTCGGCACTATATACGCTCTTCCGGAACAACTTAAAGATAGCTCATTCACGCACCGGGTTCGAGCTCAAAGCACCACTGCAGAAACTCAAGGAGAGAGATGTAGATAGCGAAAGAGGGAGGGAAGAGAAAAAGAGGGAAAGGGCGCTCGAATGAGGAGAGGGATACAATATGGGTCACTTATCGATTGGGGCTCATGCTGGACTCTGTAATGTCTGCGGCATGCACGATACATCGCGGCGTGTGGGTACAGCCTGATCCGATTGTTGCGAAGATATTATCGCTGCGCAGAAACAAGCCAGCTAACCGTACCGGCTGCATCTGCTGGTCCGGCCGAAAGCAACTCTCTCGAACTCTGAGCAACTCAATAAACTCCGTGTAGGTGCTGCATGCAGTCCGCTAGAAATCCACTCCGATAACTCTGGACTGTACGGGTGTGAGGTCTGGGTCCACAGATCCCAGATTGCAGCAGCCACGCGGTACGGATCTAAAGTGCCTTGATGGATATGCCCGTCCCTTTGACTTGAGACGAGAGATTCGGTGAGTGAGGCATTTGCGACATGGTTGAAGACCTCGTCAGGACCCGAGCGTCTCATCTTCTCCCCTCAGAAATCAACGACTCTTGTCTTCCGAGTAGTAAGAGAAGGGCGCTCTTACTACTCCAACAAAGAGAGATTCGGAACGACACAAGTTCCAAATCCCAGCAGGTTTGACCACCCGTCGCATGCCTACCTCGAGGGTTCGAAGAAAGGGAATTTCGAAGTCGAAAGATCTCAATGACGCTTTTCCGTTTTTGTTTTAGACCCCTCTCGCCTTGTACACTCTCGTTTCTTACACACTCGTCTCGTGAAAATCTCACCGCGCACGAGGACGTTGCAGGTATATGGAACTTGAAGCGCGATGATCAAGTCAACATTGAACTCTGGGCGGTATTATAATTTGCTTAAAAGCATATTCTCGAACCATTTCGACCGTGGTTCCGATATTTCCGAGGAGAAATTTTTACCGCCACCAACGAACCAGTCGTCCCAGATATTATTCCACGTGGATGTTATAGGGCAAAGATAACTACGCCTGAGCTTTTCCCACGGGCAATGCTTTCGTTCCCTCCGTCACCTAGGATTCCGTCACTGCCGTGCAGGATTTGAATACGTCTTATGTCAATGACTCGAATGAAGTTCCACGAATACAGACCAAAGTCACCTGCTCTCTGGATCTTGCTTTTGATCATATAATAAGAATTAAACTCTAATAGAAATTGGAAACATTGAAAAAAAGACACTATCATTCACTTGCGTCTATGGCATCTCTTTTACAGTCAAATCCTTTTACAAGATGAAGTGACGTTCCTAAGATCAAATCAAGGTTCACATTCTGAGACTCTTCTCGATTTCACACGAGGTTGAAGTTAGTAACGTTAGATACTTTAACGATGCATGCTCAGAAAAATCGTTACTTCGCACCATTAGGATTGTCTGAAATTCAGCCAGTGAATCATAACAAAGAAAACATGTTCATAACTTGAAAAGTCAACTCCTTTGAAGTCGTTCTAAAATTGTACAACGATTTATTCCATGATGTTTTCACTAAGTTTAAACGAATTTGTACTTGATTTTCAGAAGACTCTAGATTTGATACATCAGATTTCCTCATAACTACAGATATTGTTGTTCGATGGTTGAATCCCACGATAATTTATGCGAAGTTATACTTCAAATCAATCTTTCACCGCTGAGCAAATACTGAAGGTGAACAGCTGTCTCTACTCGAATTAACCGTTCACGGTATTATGCGGGGTATATTTTCAGCGTGTAATTGCGTAATCGTCAAATGAAGTGGAAAAAACGGAAAAACAGAAGTGAGATGATTCAGCCGGTCTCGAGGAGGTTCTCGTTCAGGCCTGAGAAGCAGCAAAGCGTTTTTAATCCTCGTTTCATTTTTCATTGAAAATATTTACCGCTATCAACGGTATGAATGTGCCGGGTTATAATACATCGCGAAGTCGTGCTACGTAGAAAGGTTCTCAAAATTCTCCACTCGGAATTTCGAGTCGAGGGTTAAAGTGAATGAAGGTGAATCAAAGTAGGCCAAGTGTGACTGAATTAACGAGGAAAAACACGAACCTTTCAGAAAATCTTTATCATAGTGTAGTCTTAGCTTCTGCAAGAATCAGAGTTGCACTTAATGTCTTCGAGCACGTGAAAATGTGGTCATGACACAACATAGACGGCCATTTTTTCCAAAATGTTTTTTCTTCATCGAGGCATGATCAAAGCAAAAGAAAATGATTCTCCGCGACTTGAAAATTGGCATTATTCATATAAACCTCTTCATCCTGTGTCAGCAGTTGCCTCTTTATCTACTAATACTCCCAACAAGAAAACCGAACAATAATTAGCAGCTGTCCTTGAAGCTACTATTGCTATCATCGTTTCTGAGGTATCGACCAAGTAAAAAACCGACGAAAATCAATACCGAGCTTTTTTCATACCCATTGATCCATAACACTCAGGCTGCAGGATATCTCGACAGGAGAAAAAAGTTCTGAGAGGTTGGTGCCTCAATCGAATGGTCGTTAGCCCATTCGATTAACACGATGAAAGGGTCGGGACTCACACCTAATCAGAGTTAATTTTATCGAACTTTTTCTCAGGTTTGTCGTTGAAAAAACTTCTCCTTGTTTCAGTCGTGTGTAAAAAATGTGGCGAGAGTACCCGGATAAATTACCTAATTCAAAAATTTTCTTTTCCCCAACTTTTTTCAAGTATATTTCAAATGCACGAAAGCATATTTGACTCGAGCAAACCCTTCTTCTCAAGATTCTCGATTCCAAATAACTAATCATTCCGACTTTTCGTTAACGACTGATGAATGTTCACAATTCCGGACTCACGAAAAGAATCCTACCCTGCACACAACGCTCAAAAGCCGAGCCACCGAGAAGCTGAGTTAGCGACAAGTAATCCCAAAGTTTTGGGCTTGAACTGTTCTAAGGAGAAGTTGACCCGAGACATCGGTCTCGTTACTCCCGTTGAAACGTAGTAGCTCACAGGTGTGTAATATCCATCAAAAAGACGGGATGTCCGTTTCCGTGTTGCCTAACGAGCTAACCGCTGTATGAGATGCTTTGCACACCAAGTTGAACCGGCACATTGGCCAGTCGATGCCAGCCGCTGGATGCACCGTTGTCAGGGAAAGTGCTGTGCAGAAGAAATTCATCCTCGCGTTACCGGGCTGGTGAATGGAAAGGGTTTTCAGAAAAGGTATGCTGTACGAGAAGAGAAAACACCGAGACGAACGCCCAAGTCTAAGCGGACAATACCTGGAGAGCGCAGTCAAGCATCAAGCATCGAGCATGTAAAGATGGGTGTGTGCGCGTGTGTATGTTTGTGTATGCATGTGCGCATGTGGGATATACAAAACCGCTGACAATGATAAAAGCCGCATCAAAGAGGCCTTCCTTTTCAACGGACGCCTCTAAACAAACGGAGGGTGCGAGCCAAAGCGAGCGAGCGAGCGAGGCGAAGCGAGGCAAGGGTGAAACTGTTGCGATGAAACCACCACGGGTAGCAAAGAGCAAACAGGAAAGGGGGGCGGAAGATTCGGCAACAAAGAGCGTCGCGTTGGTGCATCGTGTGAAAAATAGTTCCTTTTCTCAACGAGCCATCCGGCTCTTGACTTTTCACTCTTCTGCAACTTCGGGCAGCCGCAAGTCTCCGAATATAAGAGAACTGGGTGAACAAGCGGATGAGTTGCTTCTGACCTTTGCTTCGTCGAACACCTTAGAACGGATACGATGTCGGGTCTCAAAGAGCTTCCGACTTATCTTCGGGTGAACAGACGTCTGGTAACAAGCGAGAGACTGCGAGACCTGCTCAATGCCCGTTGATCTTGATGCATCTTATATGCAGTTTGAACCTTTGAAGCTTTCGGTGCGGAAATTTGCTTTTACCTACTTCGAGTGAAGTACACGGTTCAATACGTTAGTATGTTAGTTAGTACTCCGGAGGTGTAGGTTTCAGAACAAACCACCGAAGAGCTAATTGTTGGATTTTCAACGCCGTGCGGTTGTCGTTGCGAAGTGTTCACCTCGAGCCGATTGTCACAAAAGGAGTTTCAGGTCACGTCCGCGAATATGAGATCGACGTGCCAAATGCTAGCTAAGTAGGGTATATCTGGCACATTTCTCTGTAATACGGCATCACCTTTAACCGGAATTCGGTTCAGTTTCCGAATTCAAAACGGCGCCGTTTCGTCAGGCTGTAAGTGTAAATGAGCACGCGATAATTACGTTCATGATTGTCTCGAGGATTTAGCCAAGTAGAGGGAAACGTTCCAGCTGACGGTAAGTGTTGATTAACGTATAAAACCAAAGATCAATTGAAACAACGCTGTTGCTCGGGATTAAATACCGCGTACGGTCCTTTACCAGACGTACCAACACCTCGAGGAACGTCCAATAAAAGCTTCGAACGGGCTTCCATACCTGGCCGAGTTCCGGGTGGAGGGTGTAGGACGCGAAACGAATAGAGGCCGACGTAATAGCTGACTGAGAAGATAAACTGAAGTACAATTATTGGGAATGACGGAGGGGCAGATGAAATACACGGTATTGTTCGGTGGAAAATCGATCGATAATTTTAGCTGTCGGGGTCGACGTGCTGCGGATACAGGGGGTCGTGTTCAGTCGATAAACCGTCTCTTTTAACGTGAAAAACAACGTTCAGGAAACTACCGGATATGAACATTTCAACGCTGACGACGGCTCTCTGAACCCCAAGTGTTACTTTACGCAAGCTTCGCTAATCCTGGTAATATCCAAACGTAACTAATGGACGATAATGGGAATTCTCTTCGTGTTTCAACAAGATTCACTTTCAGACGACGCAGTTTGTAATTCTGACATTCGGTACAGTTCGCATAAAGCGGCATGAATATTCTAGTTAGAATAGTTAGTCGAGTCGAGTGGCAATTCGACCGTTACTATAGCGGCTGAAAAAGCAATCATGAATCAAATTACACTTTCAAACTTTCCGTCATTCGACCTCCCCATTATTCAAGCAAATAATATCAAACCCGTTCGTTTCTTTCTCTTCCTCGTCGAGTTTAAGGCTTGAATTTATGCGTGTCAATTTTCCCCGCGTGGAATGAAGCTGTATGAATAGGTGCGACGGTGCTAACGTGGGAAGTGAAAATATGACGGGAGGAGAGATGAAAGGGTACTTGATGCGGCAACGCGAGTTGGGCAACAAAATGAAGGCGTATCGCGTGCAGTTTAAGCGGCAGCCGCCTAGCCGTGTGGGAAGACGTCATCTGGTAAATTTAAGATTAAGACGCCTAGTTCCCTCACAAACGGAGCAGCTTTAACTCTCCCCGGCCAACAACAAGATTTACCCACTTGGTGCTCGCGTCGTTTCTTCTCCTCGTCGACACTAACTAGCACGCCTTTTTATACCTAGCAACCAACCCTATAATCCACCGGACTTAACCACTGTTCGCAGTATCGCTGCAACGGGGGTAGAAAAAAATCGCGCAATCGAGTGGTCCGGAATGTGGACCAGTACTAATCCGAGAAATTCACGAAATCCACCCCGGAGACCCGCACCGACGACCCACATTCGTATTACTTGGCAATATTTTCAGGCTATTACCGTTTCACCGATTCCATCCGAATCGAATCATCTATCTCGGAGAAAAACCTGCGGTTAGTCACTCTCGTGTGGTAATTTTTAAACATACGCTGCCCGAGTGCCGTGCATTTTTTGAAACCCGGACGGTAGAATTTTGAATCAAACGTGCAACGGGCAAGTTTTATTGATCGCAACGAAGTGGCGAGATGCCACTTCAATGCGAAGTAAATTTATACCGTATACAAGCTGATGTTGTTGCTCAGAGTTGAGAGTCCGCTTTATCGGTGCAGGTCTTAGGGGACGTAATACGTGAGACATAATAACAGCTAGGTGGTACCGGATATCCGGTATAACGACGGGTGAATAAACTCTGGAACTCAAACTATTCAGGTAACTAATAAACCCTCGGGGAAAGGATATCTCGAGTGTAGGGTTATAGTCCTAGTCTTTGTCGATGTGGAAGGAAAATACCCTGGTGGTAGTCAGGAATTCCGCTGGGACGTTGCAGGAACAACATTCGTTCCTGCGCTACGGAACCACATGCGTGCAAACATCCACTAGCAGATGATGCGTTTGCGTCATTCGAATAACGTGTTTATAGTATCCAAGCCACGTCACTGATGTACAAAGTATCATTTTAACATGCATATCGCATGGCAAAATATTGTAACATAACAAAGTGATGTTTTTCAGTGTACCTATATTTTTTATTTCAAATTTTTAATAAAATTCCCTGAATCCTTTTCCTGACTATTTACAGTAGCTTGATAATTTTCCTGACGCCTACCAGTCCTAGGTACGAATAAATCGAAACAAAGGTTTGACGAACGGGTCAGAATTGTTCGAACAATTGTAAATTATTATCCATAATTTAGAAAAAAAAAACTGTGAACAGAGAAAGAGAAACGAATAAATAAAACCTGCGGAAAGTTGAGGCCTCCTGATCCGTGTCACCCAATAAACATCGCGATCGTTGAAAGTACTGAAAAAGTTTGAATCAAGTATTTCCCAAGGATTTGGAAGTTACGACCGATGTGTCAAGTTCCGAGCAGCTTCTCAACAGTAACGACGCTTCTCCTTTATACTGCAGTTTTCTTTCCACCGCTGCACGTACACAACGCACGTATTTCCAGCAGCCACCTTATAAACACAGCTTACGTTGTTATACCCATCTAACGCTCTGCATTGGTATGTATGATCTATCTATATGTACGTACATCGTGAAATACATTAAATGAAGTTACGTAAAGAGAAACGACCGCGAGTTATCGCGCGACCTCGAGAGCCATGCACCAGCGAATAGAGGTTCGTGTCTTTTTTTTTTCCAAGAGTACAAAACATAAAAAAAAAAGAAGAAGAAGAAGAAGAAGATGAAGGAGAAGAGAAAGAGGAAAATCCGGCGACGTAAAAATTTTTTTATACCTATTTTCTTCTTCCTCTCCATTCTCGTTGAATAAAGTGACTGATCCCTGCTTTTCAGCAGCCCGGTAACGCGCTTCTTCGATTTTCTTTCTCATGGATATGGGATGAAATTTTTGCTGGTACCGAAATTTTTTTTTTTTTTTTTTTTCAACATTGTTTTTTTCTTTGCTTTTCTTTAGACACAAGTCTACCTTCACCTTTATAGATGTGCTTGAATGCTTATAACCAGTCGTCAAAGGTATACAGTTTGGTGAAAAATTTTCTAAATAATAAAACAAAAAATTATTCATCCAAGGTGAACTGTAGTACAGTAATATTTGGGCGTGTAATTTTAACGGTGAAAGAAGTTTAAATTATCACAATCTACCTAATTTTTATGGAGATTTTGTTTTTTGTTTTCTCAGTTTGAATTCATTATTATTTTCACTTTTTTCCGTACATAATGATGACGGACACTGGTTTTCAATGAATCACTCAGCTTGACTAACTCAACTTTCACTTTATCAATTTTGTATCATCAAATTTCCGTTTTCATGCAATTTTCGAACGACTCTACTACTGTTTTCCACATTCACGCGAGCTGTTTGACCAG
This sequence comes from Neodiprion fabricii, assembly GCF_021155785.1. Taxonomy (NCBI): domain Eukaryota; kingdom Metazoa; phylum Arthropoda; class Insecta; order Hymenoptera; family Diprionidae; genus Neodiprion; species Neodiprion fabricii. The sequence goes on along the minus strand of NC_060239.1, from coordinate 36,251,357 downwards.
TGCAAGATATTATTTTATTACTGGTCGAGCAAAAGCATCAAACACATTCAACGAAAGAAAAAAGAATGAAACAAAAGAGAAAGGAAAACGATTGATCCAAGGAGGAGATCGTTTTTAAATCGTTAACATCCTCGTTCTCTTTGCTCCGGACAATGAGCTGAAATAAAGAGAAACAAGAAAATCGTGTACTGGAACGACGAGATAATTTGAAAACATTAAGATGTTAGAATCTGCGAGAAATATGCATATTGCGATTATAAAAAAAAATTGCAAGTAACCTGTCAGAATATTGTGATCTGTATACGTTATAGGTAGAAAAAAATTCTTTTTCGCACGGCGAGATTCTGCGCGGTTAGAAAAAACATCATAACAGATCCCAATAACGGGGTCGCGTTGCGCGAAAACGGAGAGAAAAACAGCTCGGGGCGGCTTTCCTCGAAACGCGATGAAGTTCAGTTATAGGTTTCTACACTGGCCATTCGCTGCCGTCCTAGATCTCACGTCAGTTTTTTTCCTCCTTTTTTTTTCGCTCACCAGATAGACAGCGAGAACAATAAATATTCCCTTCGATATTTTCTCGCACCTCACCCTTCGTTTTTACCTTTATTAATAACACGGTTCTGCACACCCGGTATTTTTTATGAGAAAGGTGATTATAGTGATTGTGTATCAAACACCTTGCCGAAAGTGATCAAACGATCTGCAAAATCTCAATTTTTCGTAGTATGATATCAGCGATGAACGAACTTTGTTAATTGTTCAATTTGGCGGAGCGCGATTATTAGTTTCGATTTGACATTTTAGTAAACTGCACTCTGATACTAGCAATGCCAGTTTGAAAAAGAATTTCATTGCTAGGAAAAAAGGGATGAAAAAGTATCAATATTTATATCGATTTCATCGGAACAGTGTTTGCAGAAATTACGCTAATGAGAGAAAACTTTCAAGGGTCAGGAATTTTGTTTTTTTCTGTGACTATCGTCAGTTGTTGCAGATTATGGTCTATCGATAATCAAATGAAGAAATTCATCCAACAAAAAGAATCGTAAAACCTTTTAGAAAGTGTAAATTACGGTGCGAACGAATTTGTATTTTTGATTTCGATCAACGAACTCGGAAACCGATCACCTTAATTTGAATGTTAAACTGTAAAATAAATACCTTGTCCAGATGCATAATAATTGCACTGTAATACTTGTGATAATTCCAAACTGATTGAACGAATGACGAGAATCTTAATCACGTGTGTGGAATCATGAGAAATTAAAACATCGCCTCGCTGGGAATTTCCCACATCATCATCTGCACACTAGGATTATATTTTGTTAACAAGATTGTCGATATTGAAATTTGCCAAGAGTTTTGTGAAATGGAATCAATATACCTCGTTACTGAGTATCAAAAAAAAAAAAAAAAATGTTTGTCAACTTTCGTAACACGATACGATTGAACAAACAACTGGAAAGTCAAAAAATGCGAGTCAACATCGCCCTGAAAAGCTAAACCTCACAGTTTTTATTCCCAACATTATTTATCACCGCATTTTTAGCTGAACATTGTAAAACCAGTGGATATATGCATAAAAATTACACATTACTTCTTCAAAATTTGATTATTCCGGCTGAGAATTATCGGCACGTCCTCGTCAATAGTGAAAAAGAAATATCTGCGTGAGAGTTTTGAATAAAATTGATTTGAAAAAAAAAAGAAGAAGCAAAAGAATAAGGAGTAAAAGAAGACGGTCCGTAAATGAAGGAACGTTTGATTTCAGTGACTGCTGCAGTGCGCAGAGGCAGGCTGCGGTGATTTTTCTTTGTTACGGATAGTCAATCAACGTCGACGAGGCCGGGGAGGTTTTATATTCAAAGCTGGAGTGAAGAATTAACTGATTGTGAGGGAAAGGAGAGTAAATAAAGCCGAATGGCGGAGAGAAAACGTTGAGGAAAACGAGTGGCAAAGAAACCGCAGGGTGTAATTAACATTTACGAAAAATCTCTTTCATCTTCGAAAACTTCCCAAGGATAATATTCTTTACCTCGAGTCAAATTTTCCAAAAATCTCGGCGAGATGAGTCCGATAGAGAGAAAAAAAAAAAAATGCGAAAAAAATAAAATGAGCCAAAAGTTACGGATAAGATTCTGAAAATTCTCAACCACCCTCCGAGAAGACAGGTCGATATTTCTTCCAACGACTTGATGCACCTTTTGGCTAATCGTAAGGTATTTTCATTCCCGAGAGGTTAAATCCCGCTCACCTAACTTATATGCACACAACTATACTTGTACATACGTATATGTACATATATGTATACACGTATATTATTTTACCGGGAGGGAAATTGGACGGCTCCGAACACTTCACGCCTCACTGTTTCACGTCTCGAACAGCGCGATCCGTTTCCAATTTACTGTATAATGCGCCTGATACGATGTATATCTGTACAAGCATCTAACGTATATTTTCTATAATAAATGAAAACATATGCGTTTTGAAGTAACGCGAGGAATTTCTATAAAATCAACAAGGAGACGAGTCGATTCATGAGAATGTTTTAAAAATTTATCATAATTTTAATTGTGTTTTTGAGTTGTTCCTTCTCTCCGAAGGAAAGAACCTTTCCATTAAACTCAACTCGATTGATTCGACGTTCGTGTATTATCATTTTTCGATTAAAAAGGTTCAAGCACGAGATCGAACCATTCTAATAGATGTACAACAATTTCGAAGCGATAGGCGCAGGCTTTTGTAAACGTTTTCTACTTTCCAGCTGTTTCTAGTTTTTTATCGTCGATGAGATCTTGTTAGCTTACGATTATAATGACTCGACAAATACTCAACGCACGATAATCTCCTAATAATACGAATGAAAAAGCTCAGTTTTTGGCGAACCAGCCTCCGTGTGGTCAAGGTTAAGAGTGAAGAAACAGAATAATTGATTGTATAAATGGAAGGACTGTAGGTAACGGCTTGATGCAAGGGAAAAGGTAACTCGGAGGGGTGATAAAATGAAATTGTATGTAATATAATAAACCAAGTTGAATGGAGAGGAAGAAAAATAAGGAGAAGAAAGAAACAGGGGAGGTAAAAAAGAGTCAGGATAGAATATATCTGTATACGTATACACGGATAGAGTATATACAATTCTCCACGTAATTAGGAAGGTCCCTTAGCTCTGCCAGCAGGGAAACCCAACGTTCCGAAATTCACGCCCCAAGTCACGGCCTAAAATACCAGTGTACAAGGCGCCACCTTCTATTCTGAAATATCATCCCTTGACACGCGTTCTTATGGTTATCTATATACTGGAAACAGCGATGGGTATAAGAAACGCATCACATTTAAAGAACTCGCGACTGAAAACCAAGCAATGTAGAGTGATCGAAAACCTCGCACGCGTGTGGGAAAAATTTTAGATTCTGTTCGTCGATTCGATATATTTTTAGCGAAGGATACAAATTTTTTTTTTCTTTTTTTTATAGAAACGAATTTCTGTTTTCTTTCGTTGACTCAGGTGTACTTGTTCGATCGTCCCGGAAGCACTTCGAAAAGTGAATGAAGATAAATCGATTATCGTGTCTGGAACAAGAAATAAAATCGCCTCGATATTCTCCATCGGACGAATTATACCGACAAAATTTTATCGCGTATTTCATAGCTAGTGAAATCCAACCTCAAGTTTTCAAATTTTTGTCAAATTAACAAATTTCGTACAGTGCACATTTTGGACGGTATACGAATGGCAGAAATTTTCGTTTCTCGTAACTGGAAGTCGAGAATCCGAAAGGCGGTGTATGTGAAGGAAAAAGGAAGAAATAAAATCTAAATCCAACGTTCAAAAGATCGCGTAACGTTTTTAACCATCGCTGGAGATAAAAGAGACTCGCCGTTTTTCTCTTCGGAGGTATTCGGTCCGAAGGCACGTTGTATTAATATGGGGATCTCATTAATATTCACCCTTAGCCGCGATCCGTTTCTGAGCCTTAGGACCTAAGGTGCTAAAGATCGAGATCCTAGGAAGAATTAGTGGGCGGTAGGGTGAAAGGCACCGGCCGCTGCCCTTGAGGAAAATTGAAAAGCTGGGGAAAAAGGGTCAGCTCGAACAGCGCAACAGTAACATCGAACACGGCGAATTACGTCATGGGTAAAATTTCTCCCGCGAACATAGAAGAGAAGAAATTGAAACAAACGGCTTTAGACGTGAAAATATGACGGTTATTTTTATATTCAATCGCTATAACGGATCTACCGTTACAAATTTTGGAAGTCTGACCTTGGATTCGCGATTAGCGACCACAAAAAACCCAAAGGTACTAATTTTCATTCTAATCCATTCATCCATTCTCAAGACGTCATTTGATTTTACAGAATTTTGCTATCCAAATAGTTGAAAAAGTAGTGAACTGATCGAAGCTAAAATCTAATTAGTTCTAAGTTTGGAAAAACCGCGTCGATTGATACAAAAATCATTGAAATCCGGTAACTCGTTCTCGAGATATCGTCGGACAAAAGAATTGATCACGTGCCTACATACGTGCATACATTCTCTGGATCTTGAAACGTCAACTTCTCATTTCGGGGTGATTACAGTAACTTACGTTTTTGTCTGAGAACAGAGTTAAAAAATAAAATGAAATGGAATAAAACAATGTTTAAAAAAATAAATAAATGTTGAGATCGATAGAGAGAGAGAGAGAGAGAGAGAGAGAGAGAGAGATAGCTTTGGAGCTCGGACCGCGTTGCAATCAAAATGAAATATCGGCTTGCATATGTGGCACCGCATCGGTCGACTGAATCTACTATCACGGGTCATAATTTTAACCTTTCCTGGACGAGAATGTTATTCGGTGTGGGTTTGTTCCAAGGACATCAAGAACCAATGAAAATTCATTTAGGATCGAGATTCTTAACCGTCGGAGATGATTGTACATATTACTTTACAGAAACGCAATTGAGAGGAATAAATCGTTGTTACAGTTGATATCGAAAATAGAAAGCAAGAAAAACACGCACCGTCGCATTAATTTGCAATTTATTCGGTAATCGAGCATGCAGCGCGCATTAAGTGATTGAAAAAAAAAATAAATAAAAAATCTCAGACCATAAAAAAAACCAGTTTTCATCATTTTTTTTTTTTTTTTAGATCGTTTTTTTTTCCTTTGCTGTATCAACGAAGCGAATACACTCCGATTAGAAATATAAAAATATTGTAAGCAAGATTGTGATCCAATTTTTCTTTCACACAGGTTTGCCACAACTTTTTTGGAAAAAAATTCCATGACACTTCCAGGTTTTTCAACACCTAAACCCTATACATATTTCTCCCTTACATTTTCTCAGTTCCAGTAAGTTACTGAAACCTAAATCGTTCAGCTCATTAACTCTGTATTCGCGGCAAATTCAATTCGAACCGAAGAAAAATATAATGTAAAAAAAAAAAAGTCAGCCTAAGCTAATTTGTTTTCTCGACGAATAAAAAGTAAACTCGTTACCTCAAAAAATAATTTCTAATTCCCACGATGGAAAACTGATATTTCACAGTTTTTTCCACGACCAAATTAAAAATCTCCCGACATTTCATTCAACACAATTTCGCGCCTATATTTATGTAGTAAAATTGTTTTTCTCTAACGCGTTGCAAACATTAGTATAAAAAATGAAAGCACGTGCTTATTCGTGATTCAATGACTAAAAAATACAGCTGCGCAAACTGCGGTAGAGTAAAAAAATCAGCGACAATGATAATGATGATGATGATGATGATGATGGCAAGGACAAGTACGATAATAATAGTAGGAGGTAAGCCGCGTTGTCTTATCATTGCGAACACGTGCAGCACTGCCTGACAGATCGGGTTGCGTTCGGTTGGAATATGAAGGAAAGGAGAGACTGCGTGCAGCGAAGGTAAAGTCGCGTGCGTGAAGTCGTTAAATTAATACGAACGAGGGGGGGGGGGGAGTTGTAGATTCGCGGTTAAATACGCATTATGACGATTACAAATTAGTAATCACAGCTCGACGTCGGCACTCGCCACACGACGGGTCGTTCGTCAAAAGGTTTTGAAAAAGTTGAAAACATAGAAAAAACGACGAGGGAAGTAAAAGTCTTGACGGTTTTAAGGGAAAATCGTAGTTTTGGAACAGTTCGTTTTTCCGGTGTTACTTCAGGATTGATTCATATTTTCCAAATTCAAATTCATCGATGTTGTTGTAAAAAGTAATTACAGTGACTTTTTATTCGGTTTTTCATTACCTTGATGTTACTATTTTAAATGTTGTAAATTACTAAGCTTGGTGAGAAGTAAAACAGCTTTGTACGAACCTCGAGATTTGCGAGTCTGAGAAACAATGATGAACTTTCGGCATGAAGCCGTTGTTAATTCGAAGCCATCATTTTGGAAGCGATGGTTTATTTCACCTTATTTCTCCCTCGTTCGATTATATGGAGATGCGTGGTATTGAAAGGAGAAAGAGTGCTTTGATTTCAAAAAAATACAAAAATCAATATTGAAGATAATAAAAGCTTCGTTTTCTATTTCATCACGGTTGCGTTTATATCTGTATAATATATCGATAATATCGCGGAAATTTCGGAATTGCTTTTGGTTTTTTAAACAAAACCGAGAAAGAAGAAAATTAAACGGTCGAAGTGATGAAAAAAAAAAAAAAAAAAAAAAAAATGGTAATTTCGTATTCCGTAGAAGAACGAACTTGCGTTTCAAACTTTACAAGCTCTCGCGATGTTCGCCGCGAGAAGCGTGAATTAACGAGCTTTGTGCGACCCAAGATAAAATACATATAGTATACATGTATAATACACATACGCATGTAAGAAGAAGAGGAAGAATAGGAAGAAAAGGTGCAATTTCGAAGCGCCAAACTCTTAGTCGAGGGATAGTAATTGAATTTTGGTCTCAACGAAATAAGCAGCACGACTCCCGTTGTTCAGTCTTTTTGGAAATCTAATTGTAACTGATTCGGATTCGGCCGGATATTTCAACATTATAATTACAGAGCGAGGAAATCATGCGTTTCACAAAATGAAGAAAAAATCAGAGTTAAACGAATCACGCTTTCAAAGAGGAACAAAACCATTATTGGTTAAAGACTGTCGTTTTTAATAGAACCTTTTATTCTATACGGAATTATTCATATTTACGAACAACTTGAGCGATATTTGTACTAAATTAATTGATATCTACCAAATTTATTACAATTAAATTCATTGTCAACAACAGTTGGTGAAAATTTTAGAACAAAATTACTTGCATTTAAGAAAATATAGCAAACAGATTGTTTGTAAATATGCATCAAAGAATTTTTTCAATTTTTCATCAAAACTCTATAAGAATAAAATCATTGCCAGAATTAAGTGTATCTGACCACCCTTGCCGTAAAAACAATTCCTTTATAAATTTTTAATATTTTCGAATGTGAATTAATCGGTTTCACGGTAACTTTGGTCACACCCCTTAATTTAATAATCGTTTTGACAATATTGGACGATAGCCGTTCTCTATATTTTACTATACCATATTTTATTTTATACTATATTTTATTCAAGTCACTCGCACGCGTTTGCTACATTATGCTCTGTCAATCTTCGCTCAAAAGTAAAACTTTTTGAACAGTTTTTTTTTCCTTCTTCCCTTCACGACCACGCCGTTGTTCCCACGAATTGGAAAATTGTCATGTATACACGTATTCTGCTATAATACTTATACATATGCTTAACGACTGGTTTATATCAACTGCTGAGAGTCAAGGCTGCAAAATATGGCTAAAAGCTATGAATACATAACTTGCGTTACAGTTTTTATAATTACACAGGCATATTTGTTCCATTATTTGACATATTTTGGAACGAAAACATTTTCGAAACTTCGAATGCAGTTTATACATTGGTCATACAATGCACGTGTGTATATATCTGTACATATGTACGTACTTATAGAGGGTTTGGTTCGAGGTTGAGAGAATATAAATCCTGCAGGTTCAAAAGGCTTCCGCATCCCTCGAGGGGTTACAGCGGTACTTTCAACCACCCTTATATAATTCCGAACCCATAGAATAACAAATTTTTTTTAAACACGGTTTATAAACTCGTTTTTTCACACGCGGTATACATTTTATGCATACATTTAACAAAAAGTTGCTAATTCTCACAGGGTTTCAATTGTGAAAATTAAAATTCGGCTTGGCATAATCACTATTAATGAATAGAAAACAACATGTTAAGGTGATCCTTATTAAGGTGGTGAAAAATTTTTTCCGTATCACCCTCAAAATTCACTTTAAATAATTCAAAAACAATTCCGATTTTTTCAAATTTTCATCTCTACTCTAACCCTCAACGCCAACAGGATGGATTTCCTCATTCAAGATATACGTATTTCGTAAATGTTCTCAGTGCATATACTTTACTGTAAGAGTAATAATGTTCAAAATAAATCTATAACTTCCTGAAAATGAAAAGAAGTCACATTGTGACTTTTTGAACACTTTAACTTTAACTCTTACTAAAAAATATATACTAATAATGTGTCCGAAACACGCGTGTTTTAAGTGGGAAAATCCACCCTCTTACAGTCACTGGTTATACAATTGAAATAAAAATCTTTAAAAAATTAGTTTAAAGCTGATTTAGGGGGGGGGGGGGGGGGGGGTGTGACCTGGAAAATAATCGTCAACACCCTACATAAGAACCACCCTGATATATATATTTATATTTATATATATTTGTGCGGAAAGGAAAACCGCGACGCAGCCTCGCGTGTAACGCTTTTTGAGTATCAAGTATCGGCGAAAGAATGCGTCTCGAATTCCATCCGCTTTCGCTTGGATATAATACCTAGCCGTGTACACATGCATTTAGGTAGCAGGCCTTAAACGTTTTTCCCGTCGAGATAAGAAGAGGAAAAAGAAACCTTTTCCTTTTCGCTTCTCATTACCACTTGGAATTTGTGTTGGTGGGTTAGGTGGTAAAGTGCCTGTTTAAAAAGGGCAGGCAAGCAGCTCTTGTTCCCTCAACCTTGATGTGGCTGACGGAGTGAAAAGAACCAGAAACAGAAATAGAAGAAAAAAAAAAAATAAAATAAATAAAATAAAATAAGAAGAGGAAGAAGAATAAGAAGAGGAAGAATAATTCGGAAAGTGAGTAATTGCGCGATGCTCGAGCTTTTCACAGCTTTTTTCAAACGCGTTCCGCCGTTTTCTTTGCAAGCCGTACCTTATATACAAGCGTCGCATTTTTCTTCCCTATCTAACTGCGTACAGAGTTCATCATTATGCTTCGTCGGCTTGCTTTGTCCCCTCCTAACATTTTTTCTCATTTTCTCCTGTCGTTACGCACGCAGCTGAGTCTCGTCAAGATTCGGAAAATTTTCCGCAGTCGGCTGTTAACCTTCGTGTAAAATTCCTTATCAAATTCAAAAGGTGCGTAAAATGAAATCGTGATACACGTATATGTACCAATTGATTCAACAAACTTCGAGGTACATATAAACATTCCAAAACAGCGTCCTTGTGATTTTCACTCAAATCTATCACATCAACTGAATTTGAAAATAGACATCAAACGATTACTCAATTGGAAATCACAATTCGTTGACGGTCCTAGAATTTTCCGCTATTCCCATTTTTGGTTGGAATACGAAAGTTTTTCATGTTCGCAAAAACTCGGAGACTCCTATAGCTTGACTTATTTTTCTCAAGATGTGGTCAGTTTTGATTCAACCGAAGCTGCATCGATGCATAAAATTCCAATGAAACCGGTTGATCCGTTCTCGAATCACATCGGACAAAAAAACATTCATATTTTTTACGAACAAACTCAGAACCAACGGATCCGACTTCGCCCAAAATTTTTACCAATTGTAATTTCTTTATTAGGAAGAACCGCATGTATAAAGACCAAAACCGTTAAAATTTGTTAATGAGTTATCGAAATGAGCTAAATGTATGGCAAAAAAAAAAATAAAAAAAAACCGACTCCACTGCAATTCATTTCGCTGTAAAAAATGCCTGATTTAATTGTTACAGGTTCGTAGTAACAATGACTAAAATTAATCGAATTTCAATTAAATCGATTAATTTTTACCGATTCAATCGAGTTGCGTTCCATTGTTTTCAGCCTATTGTCAGTGGCCATCGCTAGAACGTAGGTCTAGTGCTTGTATCAGACAGTAGTAAGAGGTGATCGTGGTCAGCCAGGCTGCAGCAACTCTCGCGTCTGACCATACACTGACCGTAATTCCTCAACGCGATACGGAACAACTCTCAGTAGTTACAGCGGCTCTCTAATCAGACGTGATGCTGATTGCGAGAATGAGACGAGCTCGATGCCGCCGGTAGCTGACTTTCAGATATTCTCACAATCAGTGGGATCGGACCTGATTGTGAACCGTCGTAGCGAATGTTTATAATTATTCATAATCAATGAATAACAACTTTTACACTTTTGATAATCCAGGCTTTTCAGATTGTTTATAAATTTTCACACGCAATTACAGACCTTGTTGTAACTATAATACGTTATAATTTTTCGTTTATACATTATGCAAAGAGCGTCTCTTCGAAGTGGTAAAAAAAGAAAACTGTCTTTCCAAAATATCGATTGTGTTGCGAAAGAAGAAGCAAGAGTTGATTTAATTTTCTTCGCTTAATTTTTGTTCCTTGTTTTCTTTCTTTTTTTGTTTTTTCATTTTGGTCAAATTGTTTTCGTTTTATTCTCTCTACAGTTTGTCTTGCGAAATAATATACGAGTTTCAACTTCGGTATGAAATATTAAACAACGTCTCGGGAACTGGATCATAGACTATTTACAGGTGTATACAACAACTAGTCTTTCATTTCAATGTTCAATATTTGATTTAAACGATTCGTAATGAAGAGCGAATTTTAAATACCGAGTTCATAATTATTTCCACTAATCTCGATCATGCCGGCTGAAGCTGAACGATAAAAGGACTCGAAAGAGATTCAGAAACGTTAGTAGTAACGATCTGGGGAAAAGTCCGACAAGCCGCGGCTATACTGCAAATACCATCAGCTCTGACGGACAGTCGGACTGACTGACTACTCCCTGGCAGTAATCCCTAATCTCGTAGGATGAATCGCTGAAGAGATTGCGTTGAACGATCGTTTTAGTAGGCGGATGAATTCCCCGGCTGATCGCTAATTCCTACAAAAGCATTTCCCTCAATTTTCAGTCGCTCTAAATTCTCCAATAGCCGCTCTTTCATTTTCATTCGTTTATTCGTTGCCTTTTCAATCCCAGGACGTTTTCACGCAAGTTCCCGTTCAGTGCCTATTAGAGTATTTCGAAAAAAAAAGTTTATGTAAAAAGATGAGCTTTCCAATTTGTGTGGAAGATCGCGCTCATTTGATTTTTCACATTTTTTTTTTTGCAGTTGTGAAGAAACACGCGATATCAATTCGTGCGGCTAACTTGTCACTCATTCAGAATCGTGTCTTTTACCAGAACCTTCCTTAAACAAACTTTTAAGAGAGCGCCATGGTGGAAAATCGCAATTTTTTTTTTCCGAGACACCCTAACGCCTTTACAACTCTAGCAAAAGTCAGAAGGAAAAGGAAAAAAAAAAAACAACGCAATTGCAAATGGATTTTCCACCTGGATGAAAATTCGTCGAAATTTCCAGGTCGTCAAACTTACGCGATATTCACGTATGCATATGTATACAGATTGCAGGGAAAAGAGTAGAAAGAAGAATGAATACATGGGGGAGTGAATCGATAGAAATCGGAAATAACATCACAGACGGCCGACTCGCCGCCGTTTCGAGAAACAAAAGACGATCGCGTATAGATATATCACGCGTGTAACTTCAATTCTAACTCATTGTGAGTTGCGTTTTTACCTTCAAAAATCTTTTTCTTGCGTAAAATTTTCTCGCCGGGCAACACAATCGTTGCGAGGCAAATTTATTCGATTTTGATATACTTCATTGACTGAATAATGGAAGATACTGGTGATAAATAGCTACTGCAGTTACATTTTCAAACGAATTTTGATGCATTCGTTTGTTTTTAATTTTTCGAGAGAATTTTAAATGAAAGAAAATAATAATTCCTAATTATTCCACTTATTGTAAATTAGAAAAAAACGCAATGATGATTTTCTGCTGGAAGAAAAAATTATCAATAAATCATCGAAACACAACGATTTGAGAGAAGAGAAGTAAAAAAAAAACTTATAATTTATGGTTATCGAGAAGAAAAATCGATACTTGCATCCCGTGATAATAAATTTCCGACATGCTGGGACAATGATGTAAAGAATGTATTCGATCAGGGCCCCTAAATGGTCAGGATTCAAGTTTATTGGAATTGGCTAGAAAAGCTCTGCCCTTAAGCATTGTAACAACAGTAAAAAATGAAACACGAAGTATAAATTACTATCCCATCTGATCCAGCATCTTCCTACCGAACGTCTTACAGGCGCCTATATCGTCAGGTACTTATCGTTGCGTGTTAGAGAATAGAGAGAATATCATGATCTTTGGTCGTTAAGAATTGTTTGGGTGTAAAACTGAAATTCTACAACCAAGATTAAGTGGCGAACACGCGATACAATCAAAACTCGAGTTCGCCGTGGCGAAAATCAAATCCTGTAATCTGTAATACAAGATCGAATTATTTCTCTTGTACAACCAACGATTGAAAATAATTGAGGCAAAAGCTTGCGGTGGAAATAACCTCAATATTATGACTCATCGATTTACAGCCGTTTGAAAATACTTCCGTTATAAATATCCGAGTGTCTTCATTGTCCAGATTTTTCTGTTGCCCGATAAATTTTTCAGTAATTTCTTTCAGCATTCTATAAAATTTTACAAAGATACTTGAAGTTTAAAATCAATTAATACGAAAAAATTCCGCAGATCCGAACTTTTCACGTATGTTGCGTGATACGATCTATTTTGAAATCGACCGCTAAAAAGCACCCGGAAAATATGTTTCTTCTCTCTTTACCTTCTTCTTCTCGTTCCGCGGGTATTAGAAATGATTTCAATAATTCCACAGAAATACCTTTGAGGATAAAATACTGAAATTTGTGACTCGATTATCCGTTCTTCCACTGCGAATCCGGTTCCTCCCTAAAAGTATGAGAAAGTGAAGGTCTTCGAAGAATTTTTGGCGGTATGCACGACATGCGGGAACGATGCAGGGAGCATCGAACCCGGTTCATGCGGCAAGGAAAATAATAAGCGGTGGTCGAAGCGGAGGGTGAAAATGGCAATCGGATGATGGATAAATATTTATACAGGTGTCGGGGAGCCGGGAGCCCCGGTAAACACCCTTCAGGGAGATCGATATCTCGGATTACCGCTCTCGCTCTGTCATTGGCGATTAAGTAAAAGAGCTAGAAATGGGATTACGCGGTGCAGGATTTTGTCGACGCGACGGGATAATTCCAAGAATCAAGTGAAAGCCGCTAAAGTTACGGCCGTCGCGTCGGTTCGAGTGCATTTCAAGACTGGAAAAGAAGGTCTGAAAGGGACAGACATTCGTAACAAGGGATGACCACTGAGATAAAAATAATCGTTGCACCGATTAATCGAGTATTTTGTAACTTTTTTTTTTTTTGAAACTGTGCATTTGACACCAAAATTTCGTAAATTTCACTTATTACATCAAATAGATGCTTGGTAAGTAAGACCATGGTAATAATTGACACTCTAATCACATAAATTGATATTGTATTGCATCGTTCGTGGGAGTAAAAAACAAAACCGATTGTGAAGAAAAATAATCGAGTCGGTCGATTAATCGGGTATAATCCATTATTTTTTATCATTCTTACCGAAACAAGGATTGGTCGCATCACAGCAAGCTTAATTTATACGTCTGAAAGCAAATCGTGCTTCACACAATTATTCAAATTTTTAGAAATGATACGCATAGTCTTTGCTTTGTTATTATGCTTGCAGCGTGGTAATTGCGGAAAGTTCGGAGGATTGATGAGGTTAAAATAGAGAAAACACGGATTTGGGTCGAAGGTAATAATGTAGGAAGATTAGAAAGTAGGAGGGTCGGAATATCGAATTTTCCAAGATTTGATAATCTATTTTACAGAATTCTTGAAGAGCAGTGAGTCGAATTATAGAAAAATCGAAGTGTGAAACTTTATAGTAAAAAAATTGCAAATGAAAACTCGTAAAAAAATAAAAAGAACGAAGCGAAATATTGACGGTTCTATGTTTTATATTTCTTTACTTCGCGACCTCTCTGTCTTTTTTACCCTTTCTAAAATTCAACTTTCCGCATTTCAAACTCCTTTCAATTATCCCCATCCGATTCCGATATCAGTATAAACGTAAAACACAACCAGGATTATTACACGAAATTATACGTCAGACAAAGTTAGAAATTCCCGAAGCTTTAATAAATTTCGTTACTCTAACGAGAAGAAAACTGTAAAACCCGATTTCCTCACTTCGTCGTCACTCCGAAATCATCCCCTCAACAACACTGCACAACAATATTCTAAGCCACGATTGGATCCGGCACGATTTTTCACCCTTTTGCACTTCCATTTGTACACACATGTGTTTTACTCACACTATCACCCACACCGACATCAGAGACTGGAGTCTGTGATATTTTTCAACATTTTTCACCTCGATTTTTTACCGTCATATTTTTGTCCTAGATATTGGAAAAAGAGCAGAAAAAAAACATGGAACAACTGTTCTGCAATTTCGTTGCACGCACGCTTCAAGGTTTTTTTGTTTGTTTCATTTTTTTCATCCTTCTACTCGTCACATTGGTTCAAATTTTCAATCACATACACTCTTATCCTTTCTTTATCAAATTTCATTTTCAAGCAATGCGATATTAAACTGTTTTTTTTTTTTTTGTTTTTTTTTTTTTTAATCTTTCCTTCAACTGGCGATATAAATTTCAACACACAATATTAATTAATATTTTACACCGCATCGCGATTCCGATTAATTTGACCGCACATATTTCCCGCGGGTATATAAAATATTTCAGGGTAGAGGCGATGGAGAATTTAAGACGACGCGCAGTATAAAATTTACTATAAACAGTATCGAAATAAAATCCCGGTGTATAACTAACAAAGCTCCATAAACGTCTGATTCTCCCGCAGAGTTTTTATAACATGGAGTTAGTTGTGCCGGGTCACTTTGTACGTTATAGTTTTATGATCGAGCTGCCTCGATACCTCTTCGCGAGACAGAAACAAACAAGATATAACCTTCCAAGTATAGTTTAATGCATCAACTGCATACTCGCACTCGCGTACTCTGCAACAGCACGTGCAACTATCGCCTGCAAAACTGCGGAATTGCGAATTGAACTGCTCTGCAGACTGTACACAGCTTATGTAGGTATAATAAGTTGGAAACGAGGGAAAACTGGCTCAAGAGATATCCAATGGCGCACGTATAAGCATATATGGGAAATTCCGTGCCAACTGGACCAACTGCTAATTCCGTCTGGAGATCTGATTCCCGTTTTTTTTTTTTTTTTTTTTTTTTTTTGTTCAAGTCTAAAATTAGAACGTCCCTAATTATCGTCCTTCCCGCTTTTTTCTTCTATCTGAAAAGTTACATTTATACGTGCACGCGATTCTTTTTCTTTTTTTTCTACCTTTACGTTCGAGCCAAATGGGAGGTACATAAAATTGCTTCTTCGAAATGTCGACGCTGTTCAAGTTTGAAAAACAAAATCAGCAAACTGCAGGATAGAACGAGAGTAGACGGAATCAAATCTGAAATCGTTATACGGGAATGCCCTGTAGATAGGCGAGCGCCTTGATGCAGGTATTACAATAAACTTTTTTAACCAACGCGCTTCGAGAATACTTGCTGTACTTGTACCGTATAGTTGTGTACATATGTATAACGTATGCTCGTACATAGACAGCTCAAGTAGGTGTCTGTTCCTAACGATCAATATAATCTCGCGGTTGCTTGATGACAAATTATACAGCATCAACGCCACACCGCTTATTGCGTTATATATGCCTGAGCATCCAATATGCATATACTTATACAATATATAGTAACATGATAATAAATTCTGAAGTTGAACGCGGTTCAACGATTCGAACAATTTTCTTCGTTGTTTGATTCCGGAGGAATAAATGTCGCTAATATACAATAATTTTAACAGGGAAATCTCAAGGCTTATACGTTATGAAATCAAATTTTGTACATAAAGAAGAAAAGAAAATTTACAATGTAAAAGTTGTGCGAAACTCGATTGCACTCGATCGTATGGGAAGATTTCCGAAAAATAACATTCAGTGGAGAGAATTTTTGATAAAACAGAAAGTTACGTAATCTCAACAATCTCATCGAATGTAAAATGGGATAAGAATAATCAATATTAGAAAATATTTATCTCAGTTTCGATCTTGAATTATGATTCTTTCAGGCGATTCGTCTGTATTTTATTCACATGACATAAACATTTCCTGCGATATGCGAGAAAAAAACGCGTGCTTTGAGGCGAAAATTTTGTTTTCAGGACATTGTCAAGAAAATCGACTATAAAAGAATTCGGTTGTAAATAATGTCGAGAACTTAGAATTCAATGCAAAAAAACCAACTACCAGGCAGATAAAATGAAGATTATCCAAAATTGCGTCGAGACGGCGTTACGTCTGACTTTTTTTTACATTAGCGAATTACCCAGAGAGTAACCTATATTTCCTACAGTCGTAGGGAAGTATCAGTCACTGATCCGTGAAAGTTGAACTCAGGTAGCCTGTTATTACTTTATCTTTCTTGCCCACCCTCTATCTATATACCCTTACAATTAGAATAAACAAAATCGGTATAGTACACATATAAACAGTATTATACAGAGCAAAAATGTCACGTCGAGCTGTAATACTTATAAAATATAAGTATGTATAATTCAGAGTCGTTTAAAATATTCATCAAGAGCTTAATTACTGTCAAACTCATTTCGAAAGTTTCGACTCTGCAAAACACGCCATTGAATGATAATAATAACGATGACAGCATCAAGAATCAACACAGCAAGTGTAACTTTATATGCACACAGGTGTAATGCTCGAATTAATCATTCGTGAAAATCGTCATCCGCAGATCAGTAAAGTTTTGAGAAGTCATTTTTTCCACCTAGAGCGAATGGTGAATAGGTGTTATAAAACATCGTTTTAACTTGCAAAAGTTGGGCAATATTCGAGCATCGTAATTCGCCGGTTCTTATTTTTATTTTATTTTTTTTACCCTCTTGTATTGATCGGCCTATTATACAAGCTGTACTTTTAGCAAGCATGCGGGCGAAGTTTCGAATCGACAAAAAAAAAAATTCTCTCAGTTTTACAACCGAAATTGTGAAATATATATATATGTATGGGTTATACCACGCGAAGCGAACAAACGCATCTGACCTTTAACATTTTTGATTTTGTTCAAAATTTTCTCTCCAATTGTCCCAACTCTGAAACAGTGGGCTGATTTTTTTTTTTTAATTTTTCATTCAACTGGTTAATCATTTATAAATATTGAGGGTGATTTTGAAAAGCAATTTGTTTTAAATTCTCAAAAAATGCTCAAAAACTGTATTTTCTTTTAAAAAAATTTCAAGACCGGTTCCAAGCACGTTCGACTTTTTTTTAATCAACTTCATAATGAAATCGGTCTATTTCAAGTGAAAAATACAAAAAGTTCGTGATCAAAATCACTCTCGATACTTATAAATAATTGAACGGTTTAATAAAAAATTCTACAAAGAAACAGAGTACTGTTTCATAGTTGGGACAATTGCAGAAAATATTTTGAGCAAAACGAAGAATGACGAGGTTCAGGCGTTTGTTGGATTCGCACGGAATTCTCCATACACATTATAAGTTTTGAGAGAAAATTTTTGAATCAAGTTTTTCTGTCTCGTAAGTCGTGAATATTTGCAAGAAAAAATATTCGATTCGTAAAATCCTGCCAAGCAAAGTGCCTTGTAAAAATTTTTATCAAAAATTACGCAGCATTTCCAAATTTCCATTTATAGCGTGTAATTTTGCAAATCCTTTTTAATCTCCGAATAAATTTGTATGAGAAGAAGAGCTTCGTTCTTTCTTTCTCACGTCAATGCAAAATTTCCTCGCACCGAGCACCGCGAGCGTAAAAAAGAAGTTTTTTCGTAAAAATAAAAAAAATAAAAAAAATCACGATTAAACGATAAACGAATAATTTTCACTACAACTTATTTAAACGAACAAGGTTAGGTAGGTATAAAAATTTCCCTTCTATCCGCGACAGTAACTATTTGTAAAGAAGTGAAAATATCCGCTTGCAAGTCGGACTGCGCCAGAGCTTTTGCAACGTAAAAGGTCGAACGAAAGCTGCGAAAATACAATAGCCCCGAGGGCTAACCGTTGAGGTTATATCGAATCTATTTCAGGTATAATTTTCTCCCGAGGGAAATGGAAGGACGCCGAATTACGAGAGTGCAGATTTTACACACCGCCGATACTTACACGACGATGAGGGATACGTGAGTGCTTCTTTTTTCTTCTTATATTTATTTTTATTTTTTTTCTCACTTTATGCTTCTTTTAAAGTGCCGAGTTGTTATCGGATAAGGCTCAAGCTTTCAGCTACAAATTTAGCAATGTTTAGACCACCGCGCAAGTGAGTGAGAGAAGTGAGATATTCTCGCGGTAAATTTTAGTACGTCGTACGTCTCGCACGTATATATATATACACATATATATGTATGTACATCCTGAAACTTGTATAAAATGATCAAAGGAGTTTTATGTAAGCAGACAAAACGGCGCGTGTATATATAGAACCTGGTTCAACGTATTTATATTATTTTAATACGTTTCGCGCGTCAAGAATTTCACCTTTTTCCATCATCGATCTTATATATCGACCATGCCGCCCTCTTCGCATAATATTTGCTCCGTGCCGATGAGCAAAACGCAATTTCAAGTTCATTTTTTTTTTTTTTTTTTTCGAACAGCAACTTTTTTTTCATACTTGTGGCAAATTTTCAACCGCGTATAAATAGACAATTCAATTTCACGCGGTAATTTCAAAGGATTTTAACATGGAATCGTCAAGTTATCTTATACAATATTCACAATGCCAAGGAAATTTAGAGGTTCCACGATTATTTAGCAGACTCCGCGGAGTATATAAATATAACATGTGAAATATACATGGGTATATTACGCATAATATCTCAAGGATACTTGATATTACAATAACAAATGTAATAAATAAATGAAAAATTAGACTTACGATGCGCGCGGGGGAAGGGGTGGGGTGTTGCTACCAACAAGTAAAAATTTATCAAAGTAAAAACGATAGCAAATATATGAAAACAAAGAAAAATCGAGAGCACGAAATGTCAACAATTAGGTTCGGCTTTGCGTATGAAAGTCGTATTTACTCACAGACGTATACAACAGCCGTTCATTGGCTAGATTGGTTCAGGGGCGGGGCATAATTAACCAACCAACAACTCTCTGTACAGATTAAATCCACGAACAGCTCGCGAGTATAATTGAAATCGTCGGTAAGGTAGGGTGTCCAAAAACGAATATCAGGCAGAGCGGCGTGGATGAAAATAAAAAAAAAAAAAAAAGACGAGCCATCAACGGCACGTCGCTAGTAAAAATGTAAGAAAAAAACAAACAAACAAAAAAACAAAAAGGGACTCACGGGTGAGAGACGCGCCGATGAAGACTCCGCATGGACATGGCTCTCCCCCTGGGATGATGGTGGGTGTGGTAGGTTTCGGGGCGCGTGGGGGGGGCCGGCAGGTCTTCGCCAGGCCCCGTCACCACCGTCGCCCCGGTCGGGCCGGACCCACCGGTCGTCGTCGCCGCCGCCGCCAGGCCGAGACCGCGGCTGGGGCCCAGGGAGCCCCTGCCGAGCCTACGCGCAAGCCTCCGGGCGATCCGACGCGCGAATCTCGCTACGTACCGCTGCGCCCCCACGCTGACGGCTCCCGCGCCACCCCCCGGGAAGAGGGCGGCGGGACTTTGTTGCCTTCGGCCCTGCCCGGGGCCCCGGGGATTCCCCGGACGCTGCCAACCGGTTCGATGATCCTGAAACATCCAACGAACGATCGATTTGTTAGCTGCTGGTTTTTGTTTCATTTGTTTTATTGGATTCTATTAATATTGTTATTTTTTTTTTTTTTTTTTTTTTTTTCCTGGAGAACGGCGGGTGCGTCACACTCGTAAGCAGTGTAATCCGTTACCTGAAACGGTTTCAATGACTGATCGAAGGACGATATCTCACGACAGGGTTCGTACGCTTTTTGGAAGCCGAAATTCCCTGAATTTTTCCAGGTGTTCCAGCCCGAAAATAGGATTTTTTTCAGTAACCTGCCTAGAAATATGCCGCTGATTGATGATCAATTTTTTTGCATGTTAATACTTAATACCTTCAATATCACCTAGTAATTGATTTACCGTCCGACTACTGATTTACAAACAACAGCCAGAGATTTTCAGTGAGAAAAAAAACGAAAGGAGGTTCGATATCAAGTAATGTACGTGTAAGAACGAGTTTATTTCTTCAAGAAATTTAAAATTCCAGTCTTATTTTCGAAATTCCCTGACTTTTCCCTGCTGTAAGAAACTCCCTGAGTTTTCCCGGTTTTCCCTGTGCGTACGAACCCTGTATAAACTAATAACCAGACGGGGATTGGTCAGACACTTTTTGGTGGGGTGGGGGGGGGGGGCTGGAGAGGCGTTTCACTTCACACTGCACTCTATTACCCGAAATGGTTATGATATAATTGATTAAATGACAACGTGTTATCTACAATGAGAAAAATTTCATTCGTTACAGTAAGTAGAAAATTTCAGTAAAAACAGGTATCGTTAAAAAAAACTGTTTGAATATTGTTGGAATTACGAAAAACGAGGTACGCGTAAACATTTTGCGCTATCGTCGATCCTTTTTTGGTTATTGCAACGAAAAATCAGTTTCCGAGGTCTACTCTACCTTTTTAGTTAAACAAGGCTTTAACGTCAACGTTAAATGAAAATATAGCAATAGTGATCGTAACGAGAAAAAACAGTAACGGATACTAGACTTTCCGGTAAAAGCTAGAAAACAACAGCTAATTAAAATGAACGCATACGACTTGGTTTCACTCCGCGTCACAAATTGTTGATCCGACCAATTGTTTTCGTTAAATCAAATCGTACATTCGCGTCCGAATGAAGAAACCAAACATACGTCTATCTCTTCTCTAAATCAGCAATTTAAATATCGAAAAATGATTGCCTACCAGACTGACAAGAACGGGGTAATTTATTCCCGCAAAAATTTGCTGTATCGCGACTCGATGTAACGAGATGCAATTTATACACAGCCAAGTTTAGCGAAGCGAACCGCGTTCGCGGGGCACTTTTCGAATCCTTTTGTCCGTGGGCAACAATTCTACCGGCTGAAGATAAAACGCGCGATATATCGGCTTGCCCATTTACTCCGTGTATCCACGTATGTATAATGTACGTACATACATGCGGATTCGTTTCAAAGATCGCGTTGTTCACCCCGTAACCGCATCGGTGGTGGGATGAATATCTTTATCGACTGTCCCAATTTCGACATGATACATCAAGCCGTTCTTCATTTATCGCGTGGAATAAGTGCCGCTTCAACGTTATATACGTTAATACGTATATGTATATATATATATATATATACGCGTCTAGCTTGCGCGGCGGTTTTCGTTTTACGGAGAATCCCCGCATTTCTCGTCAACCTTGCGCCAACATTCAACGTTGCTCGTGAAAGAAACGTCGATTCCGAAAAATTAACGAGGAAGAAAATTCGGAAGATAGTGAATTTTCCATTTCTTCCAACGCTCGTAGCGCAAAAGCCTTAGTACGCAAATATGTTTCGGGTGGATTTATGCACTGTCAGAGTGACTCCTTGAGAAAATTTCGGCGATATTGTGAATTCTATCAGCACCGGCTACCGATAAATAACATCCGTTAAGAAAATTCTGTCCGCGGTGTGTACGAAAGAATTTTAGTAGAAAAACTAGTGTACGGACAATATTAGATACAGCTTTTTGGAAACATCGTTGACAAAGGCGTTCGGAATTGTTGATCCGTTCGAGTAAGGTTGAGATGAAAATTTATACAGGAACCTGATTCTCGCGGTTTGTTTTTGAAGGCGTACGATTTTTCTATAAATATGTCGTTGCCTGTAAATACACTTACTTATAAAGTGCAACGAGAATAACTGCACAGGCTGGACGGAATTTCGTTATTGCAGAGATAAAAATAACTCCTTCGAACAGATAAAACGCATGTATATCATGCTTTTTACGCGTAGGTTCGATGAAACCAGGTTCAAAATATTTTCCACTTGGCGTTATTACTTTTCGACGCGGTATTGCAAAATTCAGAAACGTGTTTTCGTAACTTCGGTGATATTCGATTTTGGATGAATCTTTACCGAAAGTTTCTCCTCGTAGTTGATATATTTTCAAATTTGTCGAGAGTCATTGGCGGGCGAAAAATGGGTCATAAATACGAGGTTGAAATTAGTAACCTTGACGCAGCACCGGAACACCGAGTAACAAATCACCATTTAGCTATTTTAGAATGACTTTGAAGGATCGAAGTTTACAAAATATCACTGTGTTTTGGTTTATCGTGGTTTACCGAATTCCAAACAGTCCCGAAGTTGTGAAATAACGATATTTCCCAACACACGCGTCTTCGCAATTGTAACTTCAGTCTCATGTACCTCGTGAATATAATTCCATATCACGATACAGTCCTTGACTATTTTCATTTTTTTACCGCAATCGAAAAATATAGTTCTATGTAGAAAATGAAAATTACTTTTCTATCCGTTACTGTTCTTTCTCATTACGATCACTGTTGCTATGTTTTCTTGCAACTGCTGCGTAAATTTAACGCTCGTGCAAGAATGAATTGACGTTAATTAAAGCCTTGTTTCAAAATCCTAAGTACGTATGATTCAAAAAATAAGCGTTGTTGGTCACGAATTCCCGAATTACAAATTCACACCAGAACCCATTAATCGCCGGTGTTAAAACGGATACGCGTACAACGTTTAAATCGAGGTATCGATCAGAGTCAGGCTTCGACGAAATTCCCGTGCAAAGCTGATCGTGAGTGGAGGAGACCCGTCGCAACAGCCTCGATGAAACGACCGACGAGTAGGCAAAACGCGAGCGTGGTTCGTACACCGTTAATAAGTGTAATAACAGAGCCGAGAAGGTGAAGCAGTTTAATAAAACAGCGAGATGAAAACCGTTCGCGAGCTTTTAAGCGCAGCCGCAAGCCCGTTCGCAACGAGCCAAGTTCAGTGTCATTTCCAACGAGGTAAGGTATGGAAAAAAGCTCGGAGAGAATCCAGCGGTGAGATCAAATTGCATATTGAAACCCTTCGGAACTTGATTAACAAGGCGAGCGGGAGGTTGAAAAGTGGGCTGTTTAGTTGCCGCGGAGCCGAGGTAGGGAGGAAGAGAGACGGGGCAATAATTACGAGTGAGACGAGAGAAGAAAAATGTGAAAAATGAGAGCTTTAAAAGCTCCCGGTAACAGAACGCCGGGCGGTGTTCGACTTATGACGGAAAGTCTGGGTCAAACGATTTTAATACTTTACGGACTAGTTTAATTTTTTATTTCTTGTTTTATTTCTTTTTTTTTTGTCCTAATTTTTTAATTTTACGAACAAGCGAGCAGAGGCCAAACGATTTAAGACTCTTTGAAACGTGTACGTGGACTTTATTGTCACGCGTTGGTTGAAATCTAGCACAAAGAGACCAACGTAGATTCTTCGTCTTTTTTGTTGTTTTTTTTTTTTTTCTCTCTTCTTTTACACTCACGCGAAGCCCCGACTCGACGCTCGGAAACAATGCCGAGGTTTGTGTACATATAACATGTAATAATACGTCGTACCGGTAACAACGTTTTGCGCATGTAATACCGATGTTTTCAGGAACTACGGAAGCGCGGATCGTGGGCAGAGTGTCACAGCTGGAAAACAATGAAGCCGGCTAAGCACGGGACCTCCAATTATACTGCAGCTAAGAGATGCATGCACGATAATTAAACGAACCCAAGGTTATCTCGAAATAATAGTTGTATCAAACGGGTAATCGTCACGTTTAAATAAAAGACAAAAATTGCAGTCTAATTCTCACTGACAATATCGCATGGATCTGTGATCCACGTGTCAAAGTCCCGCGTTACTTTTACGCAGTTTTCTTTCTTTGGCAAAATATACCTGTCTGATAAACGTTCGAAAGAATATCGGCGATTGTTAAAATTCACGAGACTGAAGCTAGTAATGTTATAACGTAACGAAATATTCGGGATACAATTTTAAGATTGTCGAGTTTCTAAACATACGAATACGTTCAACCTTGTTTCACGTTTCCAAACATTCCTAAAATTGCAGGATAACGATTTTCAACAACGTTTGCCAACTTCGGTCCGATGAAAAATTCCGTATTAAACTTCTTCCGCACTTGATCTTAATTTGTTCGCTTCAATTTCTTATTGACACAAATCACGTGTCTCATTTTACTTGTGACACCTTATATTCCAAAACGTTACAGCTTACGGCTTCGGCTATTATCGATATTGTAACGGTTACACGTCGCGATTATACAACTATATCAACCCTCGAGGGTGGTTTGCGATAATTTCACGAATATATCATACGCACAAAAGCTTATCGTACACCAATGACCATTCTACATACACCTTATTTCATTGAAACGATGGGAATAACTGCGAGATATACATTCAACCGATTATGATAAAGCGTCACAATTTCCAAACCCGACTGTCGCTTGTACGTTAGAACTTGATCGGACGAATTGTGAATGAAAAATGCTCAAGTATTCCAAGGCACATCGGATCGGAGACACGAGCGTGTACAAGTACTTCTGAATAGCTACAATTTGTAAGAGGGGATTGGAGGCGAGGTAAAATCAACGATGCATGCATCGACGAACGTGTCGGGTATTAGATTAATGCGTGTGTAAACACGGGGGTAATGATGAGCCGGATTTAGCGTACAAACACAAACACAGATACGATTCTACGTACCTTTGAAAAAGAGTTTTCGTCGTTTCGACGGTGATCACGAGGCAGCGTAATTAAGCCAAGAAGAGTAGACACTCGATCGCTGCACCATGTCAATAATTAAAACGATATCGATCGAAGAACCAGAATATACAAACTGAAAACACTTCGCGCGCGGTTTGACGAACGAAACACTGAAAACGAAGAGTAACAGAGGGCGAAAGAAATCACAAATCGCAATCCGTGTCGAGTAAACGTTTGTACACGCGGTGTGTGTGTGTATTTATATTTATACACGGTGTTTAACGGGGTTATAATTTTTCACGTGTCCATCGGTAACAATCCTCGAGGTATAATCCGTGAGGTGAAGAAGGAGAAGCGGCTAATCGCGAGTCTTTGACGAGGCGATGCGAGCCACTGAATCATTTTCCTCGGTTATACTTGTTGGCCTGAAGCACACGAGTCTGCTTGCTGTCCAGGAGGAGGGGTTTGTACAAAACTGACGACGACGCGGACCGTAGGATAGATTATTACACAGACCCGGTTGATGCTCTCCCTCGATCCTCCTCGGCTCCTTCGCTCCTTATAGCTTATGGCTTATACCTCTGTGTTGGGTGTAGATAGATATCTATCTCCCTTACTTCGGTTGTTAACGATCGGTTTCAATCCCGTCGCGAATAAGTCGCGAATAAGTCGCGAGATGCTGTTGCAAAGTCTGGCGATTCTTAATCACTTTGGTTAATTCCTTTCCTCCTTTACACGCGTACGTATATCCTTAGTATCACAAGAGATTTGTTTGTTTATTTTTTGTTGTCGTTTCTTTTTTTATTTATATCCTTAAAAAGATCACAGTCACAATCGATATACACATATTATGTATGACAGATGGAGGATATTGTTACGGTTTTTCAAGTCGAGCTATTTGTGTTTCGGGAAATTTTTATTTTATTTCATTTTATTTGTTTATTTTTTTTTTCTTTTTCTCTTTTTTTGATTTTGTGATTACTCAGCGCAAGCTCGATTTTCGAATAATTTTTGAGAGAAATAGCGGGACGAAAGAGAGCTGAATAAATTTGATCGTGACGCGTTTTATACGGTAGGAGAGAAAGCTCTCGGGTGCAAAGATCATTCGACTACCCCTTATTGCCTCGATTATAAATAAACGAGCCCGTGCAGCAGCAGCGGTACTCGATTCAAAAATACCGTTTAATCGCCAGCGTTGTAATTTACGCGATTCGTTATTATCTTTCTGCACAATTGTCGACGTAAAGGGGTGCGTTATATATTTTTATTTTTTCTCACAATCTGATAATAAATAACTCTGTATATAGTGTTCGTCTTTTTTTTCTTTACTTCACATACGCAAAGCGTACGTGGATATTTATATGTACGTATAATATTACAACGGCTCGTAAGAACTTGATTATCAATTTTCGTCGATATTCAACTGCAGTGTGGAAATGACACGTTGCCGATTATATGAACGACGGGAATTTTATCAATCGATTTTTTCCAGACCCGTGGCACGCTTGTTTATTTATACAGATTCGATTTGCTCGGTTTTTTTCTTTAATCAAACTTCAAACCGACGAGTTAATTAGCTGCCCTCCTTTCGTAGCTTCTTCGTTTCTTCTATACGTATATACTTGTAGCAATTGCAATTCCTGCTTGCGATAATTGTACGAAACCAATTTTACCCCCGGCGAACTATACAATTCCTAGTTTCTCTTTTAGGCTTTTATTTCGTTATTTTTCTACATATTCGGACGGCTTTTAACCGTCGAATTGATTTGTTAAAATTTATAAACACGGGACCCTGAACTAGAAAGAGCACGACGATTAAATATTACTAAACTATTGTGTGTAGGCTGGTGACAATGTCCGTTTACGTTTATTTATTTATTTATTTATCTATGTCATTTAGTTTTTTTTCTCTCGCTCTTTTACTTATTCTTTCGTGTACACGAAAAGCACCGCTATTGGGCCAATCGAAGACTGCATGTAAAATATCACATCGAAATACGGAGGGAAAAACCCCAAAGAAAAGAAGACTTTTTTTCGTTCGCCTTTATTCTTGGCCTTTTTGCAAATTTTTACTTCAAGCACATCTGTTTCAGCCTTACGAATCTTTTTTGATATTTGTATACTATCCCTATGCTTCTATGTACCAAATTTTGATGACCGCGTGAGAACGAACCGTTAAATTACCGTACGTTTTTTTCTTCGTTCGGTTTCGTACGAAGCGTACGGATGCAAGACTGCTGTGATAATTAGATAAGCCGTTCAACTGTGTAACGACGAAACGAAGACTTGTTGTATTCGGTAACAATTAATTACAGATAATTCACAGTGATTTTGATAAATAATTTGTACGTTGTGAAATTGAGGAGCAAAATTATGCAGGGGTGGTTATGGTTTCTTTGTTGTTTTTGATTAACAGGTCCGAGCGTCTTTTGTTTAAGTATGACGTTTCGGTTTCTCTTTTATGCTTGATGGGTTTATAAGTTGATATATCGGGTCCAGTTTACGTAACGACGAATTCTGTCAACGAGCACCGAACGGTCACGGTTATTCTTCTTATTTTCTTCCTCCTCTTCTTATTATTATGCCGAGCAACGGCGAAGTACACAACAATTTTTAAACGCGAATTCCGACATTCCGTCAGTCACTCCGAATCGGCAATGTGCAGAGGTTATATTTTTTTGAATTAATTTTTTTATTTCTTTCCTTCGATTGATTGTTTCTTTCGTGCAGTTTTGTATTTATCAGGTGGGACGAGGGAAGGAATTAGGGGTTCACCAGTTTTTATCGATTGCGACGCATGCCGCGGAGGTTGCCACCTTAGGAAAAGACCTCCATCTCGCTTTCGGATCTCTTTATTCGATAACACGGCGAGGTGTAATTCCAATTTCGATGCTGGGCGGCTAGCAGCCGGCCTCACACTGAAACTGAAACACCCTCGACCCCACTCTTCACGATCTGCCCTCGGAAATCTCGCACCCCCGATTCCGACCGGAGCGCCATTTTAAGAAGCGGCTACACCGCCAACTTGCCTCTGCTTCCAATCCGTGCTTTTTTCAAAAATCGAACGTCGTAGAAGGCTAAACTAAATCTGCAGACGCCCCCGTACAAAAAAAAAATTGTCAATTTTTCTTTGAAAAACACTTGTCGGTAAGCTCCAAACAATTGTTCCTGTGTTATTATCTAATCCGCAAATCAAATAGTCCCAACGATGTTTATAGGAAAGAAAGAAAACAAAAAAAACCACGTTACTGGACTTTTTTCGCTAATTTATACGAACGAATATCAATCAGACTGTATATCGTCTTTGATTGAAGTTGATGCCGAACGATTTTTTCAACACCCTGAAGTTTGTTACGTACAAACTGTCGATACATTTTCGATGAGTTGTGAACGTGTTTTGGCCCGGGAATAAAAAGGGAGTGGAGAAAATACGCGGTGTAAAAACGGTGCTTGGCGATCGTAAGTAACGCATAATTATTGTTACCTTTCAAATTATTAGTCTCTAAAGTTGGAGCGTCGTGGCGAATTTTTTTACTTCAGATAGAGAGGAAACTACCTTCAGGTAATTTTCAAGAAACGCGCCAGGTGTCGCGGAAGAACAGGAAAACAACCGTCTCTTCCGCATCTGCAAGTTTCCTTTTTGCCGACACCCGCGCGAATACAAATCATTTATTTATAAGTACTGCGTTATATTTTGTCGTATGTATAAAGCTTAATTATTCTCTATCTAATTTTCCGTTTTCAGGAACAAATGAAAGCTTACGAAATAGTGCTTTCAGTCACAGCTTATTTTATTTCTCTCTTGGTCCAATAATGCTAGTACAGAAGTATTGTTAATTTCTAATGTTTCGTTTTCTCGCTTTATTTAAATCAGATTCGATTTAAAAAAGGTTCACCTACTATTTTAGGGTGTTTCGGAGAAAAATGATTTGCGATTTTTCACCATGGCACCACCTAAAAAATTCATTTTCTTTAAAAGAAAGGTTCTGGTAAAAGGTGAGCGATTTATTTGATGTGTGGAAGATCACGCTAGGCTTATTTTACACTTTTATACTTTTTTAATAATTTTTGAAGTATCGTGAATAAAAAATTGTTTTCATTGCTTACATCAATCATAATATATATTTACGTCACAAAGAAGACCTGCACTGGTAATATTAAGTCTCCACTTCATGTTCGAGAAGTGTATCTGACAATCATTTCATTACTAATTCAATCTTATAAAATAGTTATATTTCAATATGAACTTTCAATTTAGGAGGATAAGATTCCCGGATGATATATCGTTGCGTTATAGATCGTGAACTTTGTGTTGCATATAAATGTCAGGGAAAAAATAATAAGTGACGTGCTACAATGTATTACTATACAAATTCAGAAAAAAAATGAGAAAAAGTGAAAAATCAAATAAACTCGATCTTCCACATAACGTAGAATGCTTAATCTTTTGTCAGAATCTTTGTTTTGACCCAAACAAACTTTTAGGGGGTGCCACGGTGAAAAATCGCAAATTCATTTTTTTCAGGAACACCGTATTGTATATATAAGATATTTTGATAACTATAATAAAGCTAACGTTATGCAATAAACAGTTATATAATTTATATTTTTATCTCTGCGTATATCATATATTACGTACATATACTGTATACTATCTTTAGTCGTTGTCGTTTGTGCATTTAATAGTTAACAACTTATAATTTCCATCTACGAACAGTCAAATAAAATACGCGTTGCCTTTAGTTGTAAATTAAATATAAAAATAACAAACACTCTAAAGGCTGAGTAATCAACAATGTGCAAATAAACTGTGATATAAAAAACATCTTATTCAAATTATATAGAAATTGGAATATCAAAATCTATTCATAACAATTGACATGTATCTTCTGATTAATCAGAAATGAAAATAATATTTAAATGTTATTCCGGCTCAAATTCTTTAGGCAAAAATGTGGAATTGCAGATACTTCTTTTAGTTCATGACAATCGTTGTGCCGTAATTTTAAATTGTTTATTTCAAGGTTCTAATTTTCTACCTTTGTTTTATATTCATAAAGACCTACGATGTAACATGCAACGCTAAACGCTGCTGTACATTTTTATATCAAATCAGAGATGGCGTCGCTCTAAAAGTCAGTTAATCAGTACAGAGCTCTAGCCGTAGTAAAATAGGAAGCACGGTTTCATTCGGCCAATGTTATAGCATTGATATGACGATATCACGTAACTTAGTTGAAACTTAAACTGCAAAATACTTTTAAGCAGAATGCATTGGTGTTTTGAATCTATGGCGTACAAGTAACTACTAATATTGCATCCAATATCCAAGGAATACACTTTTCTGAATAATGAACAAAAACGACTTCTCATCGATGACGTATCCAGACAATAATATTAATGCAAAATTATGTATCGATAGATTCAACTTCGGAATCTCAGCATTCTTTAAATATAGTCGTTATCATTGGCAATGAGAGTAACTATTGTCACAAACTGTATACGAACAGACGAGATTAAAGCATTGTATTATTTGGCCATCAGCTTGCTTTCAAATGATTTACAATATATGGCAATGGCAGGTGAAACACCCAACCGGAGTATATGTACGCGCATGAGGATGAGACGACTGGGCTGGACCCAAGTGTAACGAGTCCTCGCTTCCTTCGCTCAACTCTTCGATGCTGAATGTATCCGTTAGGTCCTGTTTGTGTTTGTTTGAGTCTTTGGAACGAGAGAGAGGGTACAACGTCATCTCGTCTTCGCTGGAAGGAATAAATAAAAAATACTGTATTTTCATTGCACAAAGTCGATAAAGAAATTGTCAAATGCAGATCGAGACCTGAGATTTTCAACCAGCATTCTTTTTTTTTATAGATACATAAGTGAGATTACTACAATAATCGTTCACGATACCTTTCACTGTCACTTTCCCAATATTCGACCAACGGATGATGCTCCTTCCCTTTGTGCGGTATAGGCAATCTTTGAATAGAAATGAGTCCCGTACTACTTCCAGAGCCAGAATTCCCGATGCCACTATTGGGCAGTTTTTTGTACTCAGAATTTCGTTGAATTCTTTTTGCTTGCTCGATGCGAGCCTCTGTGTTAAATGAATTGAAACTTGCGTTATTACAGAATGTAAATATTTGGATTTCTCTTTCTGTACGGTAATCTATAGCTCATGCATGTTCTGAGGAGAAAAAGATGGATTATCAGCTTTACCTAGTTTCTTCTGCAACTGCTTGGTAGTGCTTCGCTGTGGCGTTGGTACGTGATTACTACTGCTACTGCTGTCACTGCCCTAAAAAGTAAATACGGTTGAGAATTGTACTACATTTAAATTGTTCAAGATCACCTCTTAATCTTACGCACCGGAAATAATCTTTCGTCCTCCAACTGATTCAAGGCTTTTGGATCACTTTCTATTCCACTATCCTCCATCATTTTAGAAGATTGGAATTAACAATGTTTCAATCCGTTATATATCCGGCTATCTGTTCCAGTTGGAAAAACAAATCGTTATCAAAGTAACTGTATACCTTTTAAAATGATCCGCTATGTGACTCTGTTCAAAAATTGCACTGATTACGATAATTATTGGTAAATACAGAGAAGAAAAAAATCACATGCTGTTTCTCAAGAGAACCGTTTTAAATACATCTGTTATTTTTTTACCCAAGATGAGAGATGATTCCAAGTAGAGAAAACAGTATTTACGCATTGACTTACACTTTCCATAACATAATTTTCCACACAATTGTACGTCTCACTAGTAGCACAGGGTTTTCAAGTATCACTTTATTAATTGCGAGATAATTTGCAAACTAATATCAGAACAATCTGATAGTTTGTGAAAGCATATTTACAAACTAAATGAATCCTTGCTGCACACACGAAACTTGTTGAACTGTTACAACAGTGCCATGAGGTAATGCTGGATAGTATTGATCTGTTCCATCATGAAACGCGACAGTGGAAATTTTACCGCATCAGGGACATGTTTACATGAATGAAAGCAATCCATTAAGGAAAAAAAAAATTTCTAAATTTAGTATTTAGGCAAAAATCACAAATAAATACATTATAAAATCTGTTATACTAACGCGAGATTATATCGTACAATCATTGTGTTGATTCCTACCAGTTGAGTGGTGATAAATAATAAAAATCGTCCAATATATTATATGAAGATTTTTCGATCTGCACTCCACCGTATTTTTTATTTCGTATTTTCATTTTTATAATATCAGTTTATTTTGTAGCAATTTCCAGAGGATTTTGCTTCTACAAAATCTTTCATACGAGGGAAATACAGCGGCCATTAACTGATGGAAAGTTATAGAAATTTAAAGAAACTTTTCACTGTACAATGATTAAAATGGATAGAAAAAAAATATATTAACTCGAAAGTTGAGCTCAAGTTTAAAACTCTGAAAATATTTACTCTCAATAAGATCTCTTAGAGAACACATAAATTAAGCGGAAACAAGTCCAGGAAATTGTGTGAGCTATCAGTACGGTTCTCCTTGTTATCTACCCTA
Source organism: Neodiprion fabricii (assembly GCF_021155785.1). Classification (NCBI taxonomy): domain Eukaryota; kingdom Metazoa; phylum Arthropoda; class Insecta; order Hymenoptera; family Diprionidae; genus Neodiprion; species Neodiprion fabricii. The sequence continues at coordinate 36,218,721 of NC_060239.1, read as the reverse complement.
GCAACCATTGAATTGTATCAAGAGGATGTAAGAATAAAACAAAAGATTGTGTAAAAAAATAATAGAGTTCCAACTGGTTCCAGCTGCAGAACAGAACAGCCCGCAATTCGCTGTCAAAAATAAAAATTTCCACTGCAATGCGAGGCACATAATTAACAAATTACACATCACATTCTATGCCAAACTAATATTTAACTGCTCAAATCTTCGAATAACTAGATGAATTATCAAAATTATTTCACAAGACAAACAATATCCGATCAAATTGTGTTTGTGGAAATATTAGTGATTTACTATAAAAGGCTCAATAGACGCGTATAGCTGGCTGAAGGAGTTTCAGATCTCTATAAATATCAACGGTTAGCCGTCTGTAAACACAATGCCGATACAACAACCCAAGAAACAAATCTCCAAGATATCCGATATGACAGTATGTCCGCACGAATAGTTGCTTTTTTTTAAACATTACAAGAACAAGATGATCGAGCATATGGAAATTGAGAATAAGTCAGGAAAAGAACATCCAACTATTTGCAAGTGAAAATTTTAATGTTGTACACTCATTACTTTCAGCAAATGTCGCTGAATCTTAGCAAAGAAAAGAGCCGCATGTCGCGCCAGGACATGGGAGGAGGGGACATGGACTGGATGCGAGGAAAAATTCACCTCAAACCAGATGACCAGCTACAGTTACCAGAAATCGTAAGTAAATATCTAGATTGAAAATGATATATTTGTCGGTTACTTGTCGCTAAGCATTATATCGCCACCCAAAATAATACTACATTTATATATGGAGTATCGACGTCAAGACTTTAAGATTTTGTCAGAGTTCTCAAGTCATTAAATGTAAATTTTATCAACACAGGAACTGCAGGAAGAAATTGCGAGAGTTCTGATGATGCACAATACCCGTATTCCAGATGCGCTTGTCGAGTGGTCATGGAGGCAAAGAGAGTTCGTCAGATTGCCAAACCCGCCGCATTTGGTCACGCTTTTGAACATACCAGGAACGATATTACACAAAGAGTCAGAGGAAGCGAGAATTCAAATATCGGGAGGAATTATCAGCAAGTACCATTGTGATGAAGTATAAATATTTGCGCGAAGAAACACGCACATCACCCAACAATGCACAAAGTTAAATTTGTTATTTGACGCGGCAAGATCTTAGCCTATCATAATCTTGAGACAGTAATATTTCTTTAGTGGATACTCAGGAAGAACCGATAGATTTCTTAGTCGAGAGAGACGAAGATGACGAAGAGGAAGAGCAAGGTCACGAAGAAGAAGAAGATGGGCAAGACGCTAACCAAGAGGACGAAGGTATGAAATCAAATATCTTGGCTGATCGTGTATTAAATAATCCAAAGAGCTATTCATTTTCAATTGCTCTCACCTTTCATTCACCAACAGAAAAAATAGAGGATGCTGAGAAGCCTGCCGAGGCTCAACAAGAACCTGAACCTGAGCCTGAACCAGACGAGGAGGAGGGTGAGGTAGTAAAGCCAAAAAAAGTTCCCAATCAATTCAACTTCTGCGAAAGAGCTGCTCTGACCTATAATAATCTTATGAGGGTGAGTGAGTAGTTTCGATACAATTTACGTTTGAACAAAAAGATGTTTTGCATTAATAATGTCGCTGTGGGCAAACATACCAATGACCGTACATAATTTGATTACCTCCATGATGTATAATAGCATTTAATGATCATTTGTCAACCTTACAAGATAACCGAAATTATAATTTCAGGAAATGTCTACTCAAACCGTACCTCCACCAAGAGCAACATTCAACGCGCACGTTTTCCAGTGGATAATATTTGATGAATACCAGGTTTGTCATGAAAGTTCGATCAAGCGCGAGCATGTTTAAAAATAAGAATATTTACAAATGTCTCTTCAAATGCCATCGTAGGAAGATTATGCTCAGCAACAACGAGAAAAAGAAAAGGAAAGAAAAGTACCTTTACCTCAACCAAAGAAAGAGGATTTAAAACGAAAAGCTCAGATGGAAGCAATGGCTGCGAACATTAGAATGTTGCAGGCTTCTAAAACATTGGAAAGAATGGTGAATCAGAATATTTTCAATGAAATATCTCAAGGTGAATACTCAAACTTGTTCACTTTTCATACGAGCAATAATTAACATGGATTCATCTCAGATAACAAGAGCATCTTAAACTCTGAAGTGTTTCTTCTCAATCACCCTAAGTAATCAAATTATACAGACTATCGGTACTGGAATGATCCAAGCGACGAGTTCAAAGACGGCGAAGGCTCTCTATTGCCGCTGTGGAAGTTTAGTTATGAGAAATCAAAGAAGCACGATGTCACCGACATGTGCTTCAACGGAAGATACAATGATTTCTTTGCTGTGGCTTTTGGAACAAGTTAGTACATCGTAAACATATGACTAAAAATTGAACATAGTGTACAGCGATATCGAATATTATTTCAAATACTGTAGACTGAACTTCACGTTTTAGTGTCATTTGGGAGTCCAGTAAGCACAGGAAACGTCTGTCTCTTCAGTCTTAAAAATCCATCATATCCAGAGTGGATTTGTCCGACCGATTCTCCCGTCATGTGTCTAGACTTCAATGCTCAACACCCCCATTTGCTGGTCATTGGTAAAAACAACAGTCGTATGTAGAGAAAATGAGATCAGTGATGTTAAAACTTTTCGTAAAAGACTAAAAATACTTCAACACATTTGAATCCATTCTATCAACAAATCGATTGTATGGTATACTTCTAGATCTTGCTAGTCAAGTTCTCGACTCAAATTTGATGATTCTTGCATGTATCGTTATTCCATAATATTTATGTCTTATAAAGGAACAATGGATGGTACAGTAGCAGTGTACAACATAATGTTGCCACCAACAGAGCCGCAATATAAGAGCAATGAAGTTACGCAAAAGCACGGAGGTATTGTATGGGAGGTACGTAGTGCTTAACAATTGTTCGCTTCGGTAAATTTCGCTTTTCGTAAAATGAATACGAATTTTATTATACACCGAGTTCCTAGGTGAGATGGGCGCCAGATACCGAAGAAGGAAATCTTACCTTCTATAGCGTAAGCATCGATGGGAAAATCAATCATTGGGTGTTAAATCAGAACGATTTAGGTGTCACCACCATTATGACATTATATCTTGACAGACCTCCTATTCCCGGGCCAGATGGTACCATGATTACCCTGAAAGGTACGAAACAAAACTAACATGGTGTGAGAAATAAATTACAATAGGTACTCTAGATAAAAAATTAAAAGGTATCGAGGAGTATCAATTTAACATTTTTTTCTCCAGGATGTGGAACATGCATAGCTTTCCATCCGAACGATGGAAATATATTTCTAGTGGGAACTGAAGAAGGTACGATTTACAAGTGCAATACCGCTTACAGCAGTATATACATGAGGACTTATGACGAAGCCCATAATATGCCTGTACACAGAATTGTCTTCAACAAATACAATTCAAGCATATTTGCTAGCTGTTCCGGTGACTGGAGAATCAAAATATGGGAAGACGAAAGGCTGTTAGTTGTGCATTAAATTTTCAATCTTAATGATGTCCAAAATTTAAAATAATGGTTGAAAGCAATTGTATTTCTTCCGAGTGTATATTACAATACTTTAAGAATGACATATATTTCAGAGAGCCTCTGTTCATGTTTGACCTTGGAGTGCCGATCGGGGATGTTCAATGGGCTCCGTACAGTTCAACAGTTTTGGCTTGTGTGTCAAACGATGGAAAAGTTACAGTGTTTGACTTGAATATAAATAAATATCGGCCGATTTGTACTCAAGCAATTGTTAGTAAAAGAAGGAACAAGCTAACTAGACTGGCATTTAATGCTGCGCTGCCTTTCATAATCGTTGGGGATGATAAGTAAGTGTGATTATATGTAATGAAAAATATCTTCACGCTTCTACGATTTCTCATCGGTAATCACTAATCTATTATCCACATTATAATTAACAGGGGAACAGTACACACGCTGAAATTATCACCAAATTTACGACTCAAAATAAAGCCGACGAAAAAGCAGTTGCAAATGACACAGTACGAATTAGAAGCGTTAAAATTAGAACGGCTTCTGAGCTTTGTTAGAGAACCGCCAGTTTTAGTTCCCCCACCAGACGTTAGAATAACAAATTAGATATTCTGCGAAATACAAATTAAATAGAACTTTATCCAAATAGAAAGAAATAACTGAGATGAGATATTCTTGTAAATATTTGAATATATAATATTACTTTTATAAATGAATATATTTGAATCGTGGTTAATATTGTTATGTTTTGTTGTGAAATTATTGATGCAACGATTTATATTTATCAAAATATTGAATGAGTTAAATTTACTTTATCACTCTGTGGATTGAGCCACTTGAGTCGAATGTAAGTTTTCTATAGTTGTCGTAAATTTACAAATTTAATGTATAATTTGTTCACAACTTATGCGTCCAATATTTGAACAAATCAAGGAAACTCAGTTTGCTTCTCTTTCATCCCTTTGAAGTTACAGAGCAAACGTGAAATAATTGGACACGACAAATTGAGAGTCAAAATATTCAGATAATTTATTTCAGAAATCCATATTGGACATTTGTTGCTAGATCTACAATAGTTAAGTAATTGTTATACGAGTTTTTATCTGGATGGGTCTTGCATTGTGTAAACTAATGGGACACCGCCCTGTGTCATTGTAAATTGTTAATAAAGATATCACAAGAGAATGATGAAGACAGATTAATTCATTCTTTCAATTATATACCTACATATGTACCTATAGTAGCAAGTAAATGTAAATGATGGAATATTAGAATAAGCCTAATATTAAGTGTCGACGTCACATAAAAAATCCATATTATTATTCACGCTCTTAGCGAAATATTCTTCTTCGTCTTCTTCTTCTTTTTTTTTTTTTTTTCGTCGAAAAAAAGGCAATCACACATTCTTAGCATTGAAGATAATGACTGTGTCGATCCATGTATGAATATGTAACATTTATATATAGCCTCTTTGAATATACATGGTATATGTATAACTACGTAACAAGAAAACTCCTACCAAAATCTTCAACGATTCTGAATTCTGGGTTAAGATTAAGTTTTTGGTCTTTATCATAAAGCCGCACGTGTCAACCCTTACTCACTATCAACATTTGATGAAAAAAAATGTCGTAACTATTCAAAATTTCTCGCGGTACTATCGGTATATACCAGAAGCACAAATTTATGACAAAAACAATAATTTTATGATAGTATTGCTGAGAAAAGGTAGGGATGAAAAGCAACGGTAAATTCATTACCAGTATGGAGCTCACAAAATATATCTAACAAACTTGCGGACAAAATGAGAAGTCGATAATTATTATTCAAATGATATTCACACGAATATATTTTGTTACCTAGGCGGAAAAAGAATAGGACGAAACGCCCAGCCTAGCTGACTTTTCTTCGAAATATTCTGAAAGTTATCTCTATTAATCTTCTAAAGTGATAATAATTTCAAAAAATGAAAAATGTAAATAGTAATGTTGTAGAAAAAGAAATACACATACAGAAGTTGTCATAATTTCAAGGAAATACAACTTTTCAAGTTGATCGCATTGTTTGACAAGTTAATAATTCGGGTTACGTCTCTTGAAAGTCAATCATTATATGATGATAAAAAAAAAAATTAAACTATAACTAGGTATTACAGCCATTTAATCAATCCGTTGTGTGATATGAAAAAGATGGTTTTCAAAAATTTCTAATCAGGAAAGAGTTTTCCAGGTACTTCAGGGTTTTCTATCACACCTTTATAATATTTTATTTCTAAAAAATCTCTAATATTATTTGGACACGGTACTTGTCTGCCGGCGAATTCAATACTGGACATCGGATGTAAAAATTGCTCCGGAAAATCCTTGTTCTTCAAAAACCAGGCATCTTTCATCATCGTACCATTTTCAGAATAAAATGGAAGCAAATTGACGTGAAGATGGTTTGTTTTGGAGTATTGAACTTTAAAAAATTCACCCTCCGTAGCTTTTTCCCAAATGAATCCCTGGTTATCTGTTACTGGCTTGTTTCTAGCTCTGGCCAACCACGGAGACCTCATAATATCGTCACGATTCAATCCTACGTCAACTTGATGACCCCATGGTAATATATCTCCATTTCTCATCGCCCCTAGCAGCGAATCTCCTTCAATCCAGAACCGAATGCCAACTTCTTCCAGCTTATCAAATACATGATGGGCTACTCTTCTCAGGCCTGTTAAACAACAGGGAGGTGTGTATCGGTTTTGATAAAGGTAGGATGGTATTCCATTAACAACGGATCCGAAACATCTTGGGGTCTCTCGGGAACAGCCGTACCATTCGACAGACCCGGATACGCGCGTCACTTTTTTTATCCCTAATTTCTCGAACATTTCACGTTCTCGACTTCGAGATAACTGCTCCACCTTCCACTGTGCTTGATGGCTACGAAATAGTGGCTTCCCTTCGTTGAAATGATGATCGTTCATTATATGCACCTGAGAAAAGAAGGCACATTCCAGAATTTCAGTGCAATACATGAAGCATGTGAAGCTTCTCACATCAAACTGGCCCCTTTCATCTTATTGATTTCAAAAAAATCTCAAGGGCATTAAATCAAATTACTCCAATAAAGAGTACAAGTGAGAAAAGTGACCTGCTACTCCTGCTAGAGGTAAGAAGCTCCACATGTTCCTGTTCTGAAAGAGTACGAACAGATCTATCTGTTAAAAATCAAGTTTAGATGAAAACCAAACGATATATTCTCACCACATCGATACCAAATTTCTTTGGTATTGGTGATAAGAATTTCATCAATCCAGAACATAATGTATATTACGTAGGTAAATTAAAATAATATAATGGTTGTACTTACCAGAAAGCAAGCTCTGAATCTAAATACATGCATAACAAGCACATACCGAGAATGTGTAGCGTCCAAATAGATAACAAAAATCGATGTAACACTAAAAATAAACCGCAACATTTCCGACTATATTACGATATACGTGGCTAAAAATAATTATTACATTGGGCGTGATGTAGATTACATTTGGTAAGGGAAGATACTGCAGGCAATTTTGCATTCAACTATTATCGTAGTAATTTCATCAGCTATTACGGTATAAGCAATGAAATCGTCAGTCTATTAAAATATCCATAACTACATGTAGTACCGCTAGATGCTAAGTGGGAAAGAATTTCCTATGCTTTTAGTGATCAGAGAAAAAATAATATTGGTTAAATATTACAATACTCAACATGTTTGATAATTGTAAAAGTCATAGAACCGCATACCTTAGCTCCCAACGCTGTAGTCTGGATGTAGAAAGCATCTGTGAATGGCAGAATGAATGGATCGGATAATTTCCTCAACGTTCTAGCTTCAATCATAGTACCGTGACGTCCGATTATAGAATCACACGTGGATCCGTCGATATTCGACATTTCTAGGCTCCATTCTTTTACTCGCAGTGCCATCCCAATGCAACTTAAAGGATTGGCACCGACTGGCACAGAAACAGCCCCCAACTTTGACGCCTGGATAATCATACTCTGGAACAGTGAAAATGTTCAACTTATGTAATCATCGCATAATAGAGGTAAAAAATTATTAGCTGTTGAAACAGTTGGACGTCATAAAATCTTGAATGGAATAAAATTTATGGGACGTGATAAATAGTTTTAAAATATGAGACAAACATCACAGAAGTTTATACTCAAGTTCACTCATCTAAGTTTGCGCACACTTCGATAATTTTTCTTACTGAGTTTAGTAAAGTAACTAACAACTCGAGAAGCGTACCTGCAATACTTGTTTGGTGCTCAATCTGGTAGCATCGGGAAGGAATAGAACGAATTTTGTTCTGATGAAAAAGAGGGGATTCCTTTCGTCGAAGGACTTGTTAAAATTGAGTTGGAGATTGATTAGCTTCACGTATCGCATTGTATTATTTTTGAAGTCCAGTTCCAGCGGCGGATAGGGAAGCTGGTCGCATATTATCAAAATGGGAATTAACGGAAAGGCGGTCATCACGGACTCGACCGTGGCAGAGACGTCATTTTCGAATGTTTCAAATTGACGGATAACAATCGTCACTGACCGCGCTAAGCCTCGATGAACCTTTTGGGATGTTTCGACCGTCGAGGCGGCCGGCGTCGCCGTCATAGAGACGCTCGGAGCCGCGAATAATCTCCATATTCTATGCCACACGACTATATTACCAACCAACGCGAGCACCAGTAATATTTTAACCAGTTTGAGACGCATATTTTACTAGGAAAAACTCGATTTACTCAACAATTCCATGATTAGAACGGATATTTGACAGGTCGCTTCGTTTTCGTATCAACGATAACAACCAACAGACGACGCAACATTAACGGTCATGCTTTGCCGGGACTCGCTAGTCCTTGGCGCGGATTTTCGACTTTGACTACTTTACAATGTGAGAATTGATTGATGAAACTTGTTTTTGACGACGTGATTTACGAATACATTTATTACTTCGAAAACGAACCGTATGAAAAAGTGTTCGATTAATCACTGGGGTACTGTTTTTAACGAAAAAAGAAACATTTTTACAACACGTACGAGCGTTGACTGAGAATAATCTTGAGTCAACGGTACAAGCAATGTGTACGAGACATTTTTCGCGCAGAATTATTATTGCCAAATTCGTACCCCTGGGCATATTTTCGTGCAAAGTACTCGATGGGTAATTTGGCGATCAGGTAGCTTCTTTACCGAAAGGAGCCGTCAATTACTCCGTGCCATTAGGCACACAAAACCGCATTAGGGTTGCCGTTTTTAATATTCTTCAGACAAGGTCAAGTTACAGCTATACTTATGCACCTTATACATAAACATGTAAGGTATTGTTACACATTTGCATTAAAAGATGAATTTTTAAATTAGGGTATCTGTTACTCCAAGACACTGGTGGAAAACCTGATAGTACATAGTACAAGGACTACGGCCAATAGATATTAAATGCATTCAATACAGAATATTTTTTCAGTAATCTTTATTTTACAGTTGGCTGTAGAGGAAAATATAATGAATTTTTAAAAATGTTAATGTTATGGCTTGTACGGTTTCACCAAGTTCTCGGAAAATTCTTTTATATGCTGAACTCCGCGAACTTCGCGTTCCAGCAATGGCAGTTTCGTCACGTGGAAGTCCTCGTACAAATCTGTAATCTTTGAATCGACGAGAGTAGTTAGATCAAAGTAGTTAAAAGTATGAAAAAATATTGCAACGAATTTTTCCAATTATACGCTATAGAAATTATAAATTGGAAAAATGATACGACGAGAGGTCAACAAATTACCTGATCTAAATGCTTATCCTGAATTTTGTGCCTGGCTTGGCAGAGTCTGCAAGGCACATCGCCTTCTTTTAGGAATAACAATTGGTTTACAATAACGTTGTGAGTGTCAATGCCGCATTTTGTTAACTCTTGAACTAGTCTTTCCGTTTCATAGAGGGACAAAAATTCGGCTATACAAACACAGATGAAAGTTGTTTGTTCTGGGTCCCGGAATTGGTCGTTCACTTGACGAATCACTGCCAGCATTTCTTCCATTTTATTTGAAAATGTATCGACGTTGATATCCGACATACCCAACAATGAACCTATCTGTAAAAAGTTAAGTCCATTTTATTAAGATGATCTGTTTAGCTGTATGATTGAACACGATAATTGATTTCTATTGCACATACCTGAGATATGAAGGGACTGATTTTCATTTTCAGTCTCATTAATTTTCCTAAACCCTTCTCTACAACTTGTGGAAAGGACAACAACCTCAGAGTGTGACCGGTTGGCGCCGTATCAAATACAACAACCGAAAAGTTCATTGCTTTCACAAGCCTGAAAAAGGTGTGAAGAAAATTAAAGCAATGATTTCTTGTCACCATACACGATTTGTCGATTGTGTAGAAAACGTTTGACTTTCTACAATAATTACTTCGACATATTTTGAGACTTGGAGTTAAAAAAGTTTTCTCACTTCATTACTTCGGCGTAGCTCATAGCTTCATCTATTCCAGGAAAGGCGCCGACTATCTCCTGCATTACGCTTCTGCTCAAACGTATCGCTTCTCCTCCTATGACTCCTAAAAATTGTTGAGAAGGTAAATTCAGTTGAATATATTCCATTTTCAGAATAATTCCAATATCGACTAACCGGCTTCGCCTTCAAAATATTCTTCAGGCAGTTCTGTGATACCAACATTGGGGTCAATTTCCATGGCAAATAGATTATCAAATCCTTTTACTTTTGTGGGTACTTTGCTGAATTTCTGATCAAACGCATCTGAGATGTTGTGCGCAGGATCTGTGGAAATGATCAAGACGTTCTCGCGAACTTTAGCCAGTTGAATGGCCAAGGAGCAGCTGTATTGAAAAAAGAATTAGAGATACAATCATCGGTTTATGAATGTCATTTTAACCGGACAACGATTTTCCTACAATATTTTCTGCCTCATGTATAGGTTATGTACACATCACCTGCATGTTGTTTTCCCAACGCCTCCTTTTCCGCCGACGAATATCCATCTCAACGATCGTTGATCAATCACGTTTCGCACGGACGCTTCCAGCGGCTCAAATTCGGCATTCGCAGCCATATTTTTCAATCTCTGATTGTCTCAAAAATCGAAATGTCACCCGTCACGACAAACCAATTTCGCAATTTCGCTGCTTGCGCTCAAGCGTCACGCTCTGCGCCAATCTTTCACAGCTGATGCTAATGACAGTTGTTCCCAACTTGTGCTCAACTGTTACAGTGATAAACACAGATGCTCAAACAATGATGCAATCAATATATCTATGCTTTTACGAATCCTGTATTGCGTTTGAATTCATGTCAAACAATTTTTATTGAAGAATGAAACCTTATTAGCCATTGTACAATGACAGTATCATTCCATTTTATGAGTTACGAAGCCGTGAGATTCATTGACCGAAAGCTAATTCCGCTATATTTTACAATTCATCCCTGGCTAAAATGACCGTCCCGATTGCGAATTGAGTTCCTTGAGACACTGTACTGGAACTAAATAAAAGAAAAATAATGCATTTCGACTTTTACTCGGATAGCCAAAAACTCGCTCCACATTTTGAAATCATAAAATTGAAAATACATCTAAATCTACCTCCACTACAGTACGTTTAAAGTTCGTTGTGAACTCGACCCATCTCTGGACTTTGAGCGAAATTCGACACAACACAGCTAGGTATTATAATATCATTCAGGTATATTCATCAAAATAAATGCGGTTTCAACCGCGACACTTGCAAACACAAATTGAATCGTGAACTAAAATCACGCGTCTAAGTTACAAAATGTTAACATTGTGAATTTTTTAATAAGTAGAATGCGATTTTAGCACGGCATTTTTTTTTTCATCAAATCAAATGCGTCATCGCGCCTGCAGGTTTGTCTCTCCGAATATCCCCTGAGTTGTCATGGAAACGGGCGGTAGGTATAAGACTGTAAACAATACAATACATAACGCACCCGCATATCGAATGGTTTAAAAATGTTTTTCATACACGATCCGTTTGTTCGTTATTTATTTTTCTCCGTTATTTTAGAAAATATTTTTCAAGTAAACACGTATCCGAACGGGGAGTTGTTCCAATACGTTACTCCTAATATGTGCAAAAGAGGGGAATATTTCAACGTTGGATCATTAATTTGCACAGCTTGTGACACGACGAAGAACCTCGAACCCTCGAAAGACCGCAAGTTTAATTTATTGCCTAATTTACTGATATTTTAGGGAGCATGGTGTAATTTCTTCATTTTTGTTTTATTATATACTATCAATTATTTGTACTTTCAATAAATTAAAACGATGTGTAAACTTTTTCCAACTTATACTTTCGACCTGTCTCATTCATTGTATAAAATACAGTTAATAAATGAATCTGAAAAAAGTTGTAAAATTTTGAATTCGCCATTACAGGACTTGATTGTGTTTGCAATAAACAAAGTAGGTTCGTCAATTTTCAAAATGGTAATCCGACCTGTGAGCCGTGTGGCCCTGACAGGATTCCCACAATTGACGGACTAGACTGCGTTCCATGTTCTGATGCTAATACTAATAGTAGCTGCGAATGTTCGCTGATTGAAGTCAGATGTGAGAAACTGTTTTACCTCTTTGTGTATAGTATAAAGAACAACTGAATATTGAGAATATAAAATTACGTCGTTATTTTTAGTGGAACGAGACATTAATGGGACTCTTTTGAATAACGTAAGATGCATTCCATGTCCAGAGAACTCCTATCCATCGCCAGATGGAACGAGTTGCATACCGTGTAGAAAAAAATCATTCAGGAGTCACATCAATTGCCCTTGCCCATTAGTTTCACATTTGAAAATCAAAGAGTACTGTATTAAGAAAAATGGGATAACGGAATGGCCTGATGTGAGAAGTACGTACTTAGTCAAATACGAAAGCCAACATATCGACAGTTATTACTTTAGAAATGAGCTACAACTAGCCGTTTACCTGTGTAAAGTAAGTATTCACTGTTCGGTATTCTTGGTATTGCTTTCTCGGAGGAATGCGAAAAAATTCTCACAATAGCATGGAGTGAAGATTCTCCCAAAGATTCAAAAGATGAACAATTCAAAATTGAACCAGCGGTGCATAAATAACTTCATTTGTAATAATTATTGAAATTCATCACACTAGAATTTTGTATTTGTTTTCAGAATGGAAACAAAACAGCTTGCGAGCATATGGCAAATATGTGCACCCTGACTTTATTTACATCTTTGATACCATGTAAATTATTTTGGGATAAACATAACTCTCCTTTATGGCTGTACTATGGAGAAGGCGAAGCCCCAACAGTTCTCAATCGTAAAAAAATTTCACAGCAGTATAGTCTGGATGTAGAAAGTAATGTACGTAGAGAATGAAACGAAATTGTATGAAAAAAAACTCATTTGTTGGCACTATGTCGTTAATGACTTTTTTTTATTTCACCACAGAGTAGCAGGTTGAATATTACATTTGCCACATTTTCAATGAATGGACAATATCAATCGATCTCAGCACCAACTTTAATCTGCGACTTGTTCAAAAATATCAGATTTGGTATTAATATTGAAAAGTCATGTGCAACAACTGCCAAAATACTCAATGATATAAGAATGGAGTTTTTTGAACCATATCTTGGATACAGAGAGGGCGACAAAATGATTTTATACGCACTGCCGGTTCTGATAAGAAATACAAATAAGGTGAGATGGTTAAGACATTTTTCATAATTAAGGATAAAGGCAGCAAAAAATGCCCAAGTCTCTTCTTCATCTTTGCGGTACTGTTTAGGATGAAATTGATGCTTCTCGATGGCAACTGGTAAGGAGATTTTTCTTTACTGATACTATAGCTGGCATTAAAGCCTTGCCAACGTCGTTAGGCACTGCCTTTAAGAGAGAAGATTATCCAACTGTTGTGAGATATGCTAAATCTATTAATATTTTGTGAGTATTGCCTCGTTTTTTGAAAATGTGTGTGCTGTGTTGCAAAAATTTACTGTCATATACTGAGTAATTTTTTTCAATCATTCAGAATCAAAGTGCAGAATAAAGAAGAGAAGGGAAAAATATTCCCACCGTTACTTATGATAGAATATGGTGAATTGCTAAACGAACATGTGCGTCAAAACGTTGAGGTGCAAATTAGCTATAAAATCACTTACATATTGGCAGATAACGACATGTACAATGCCATAGAGGTAAACAAGTTTATTTTCAAGTAATAATGCACAATTTTGTTCGTCTAAAATAATCTTTAATTAATCAGTCGAGCACATCATTCATTCTTCTGATCAAATTTTTATGCATTTCAGGTGTCTACAGGCGTTTTGTCGAGTTTAGCAGTTGCTTTTGCCGCAATCAAGGCATGGAGCCATTGTAAACGAAATGGCAGTGAAGTTCCAAATACCTCGACGTTTTTCTGGTTTTTTATATTTTGCTGCGGTTTACTAGGAAACGTTTTTATATTCGTAGTTTTCTGCGCCAGTGCTTACATGTTCATCTTTTTTAAAGGGCAGACCGTGATGCATGTTTTATTACCGAGCGAGGCCAACGAGGAGACTGTCAGAATATTCGTGATCGTTGCGTTCTCTTTAAAAGTGAATAATGATATATTTTCATTCTTTACAAATCTGTTTGACAATTTTGAAAAGTTACTGCACCAATTATGTTTGCAGCTTGTTGAGATAATGGGACTCGTCTATCAGATTAGAAACATTGACATGTTTTTCATTGATTGGGAACAACCGAGGTCTGTTCAAAGCCAACCAAAGTACGATTCACCTCGTACATCTCTAAAGAAATTGTACGCTAATAGATTCTCTGGTGAAAAACGTAGCTCGCCAAAAACACCATCAGAAATAATATCAGCTAGTAGAAACAAAACACCGCACAAATTGAGTAGCATTAATACCCCGAGCAGGCGATCAAGACTCTCGATTCAGAGTGATTTAAACGATTCAAATCTCCCCAATCAATCAGGTGGAGATATTTTCTCTATGGGAGATACTGCTGATCGTACCGATCAAAAAAAATTGCCAGTTAGTATTTGGCGAACTTATTTCATCGCTAATGAATGGTACAAAATTCAAACAATCAGAAAAGTAAATATGCTTGTACAAGGCATTGCAACACTGTTCATTTTAGAGGTCAGTAAAATTTATACGAGCTTTTTGGTGAAAATTGTTGCACGAATTGTTAAATAAATTATGTACAACATTTTATTCCCACAGGTTGTTAATGTTAAATTCTGGGCACGTTCAGATCCAGAACTTAGCATTCGTGCTGTAGAGTCAACTTTGCAGGAAAGAGAAAGCTTTACGCTAAAATTTGCTGTTGGTACCTTAGTATATATGTTTGTATACCTTCTACAATGGCTGACAATGGTTATATTTTATAACAGATACGTCAAGAATCATATAAAAGAATTCATTGACTTATGTTCAATGGCAAATATCAGTATATTTATTCTTTCTCAGAACCATTACGGATATTATATTCATGGAAGGTATGGTTCATCAATTTGTTACAAAATTCATACTTGTGTGAATACGAAGTTGATGGTTAGAACTTATTTTTCTGATTGAAACTGAACTGAACTGAACTTTTCATAAAGTATTCAACTTTCAGATCAGTCCACGGATTTGCAGATACTGATCTAGCTACTTTGATCAGCGACCTAAAACAAGAAGAAGAAAATTTGTGCGCACACAGAGGACTTCTACCCGGTACTACAGAGCAAAGCTTTGTAATATCAGTGTCAGCAACTTTCAGAAACTTTTATGATAAAATCATGAACCCAATCAAATTGGTAGGAGTTATAAAGGATTCAGAATGTTATAATTTTGTTTTTCTTTTAATTTTGTTTTATCGCAATCTTCGAGGAGAATTCTAATATAAAGAGGACATTGTATATTCTCTGGTGCAGGAAGAGAGCAGATTTCTTAGAAGTGACATCATTTCAACGTCAAATTTGGAACGAAACATTCAAACATATCAGAAGATGAAACAATTCCTGACCCAATTTATAGATCACTGTTTCAAAGACTTGGAATACACTGTTAGAGATAAGCAATTCCTTGAAAAACTTTTAGACATTGAATTCAGAGAAGGAGTCGAAAAATCAATTTTCTATGTTGGTAAGAAGCTTGATTGTTCACAATATTGGGGAATTATTATTTTGCAACACAAAATATAAAATGCTTTCTCCTTTTCAGACAACAACCATTCCTTTGATCGTGCCATGTTCTATGGGAACGAATGGATGTTAGTAACTTTTGAAATTACCTTATTCAACTTTATGGAAGCCCTATTTGAGGACTACACTTTGGCGATAATAGTCACAGTATTCGCATCACAGCTGTTAATTATCTGTTGCAAGTTTAATGGCAAGAAAAATTTAGCTCAGAAAACGTTGATCGATGAAAGATTTTTACTATGATTTAAGAAAATGAGCCAAAGTAATTTTATGCGGACAAGAAACTAAGTTTTCCAGGGTGCCTAAGTAGAAGCCCAGAAGTATGTCCATACTACCTAGAGTCCAGAATATAATTAAGATCTTTGTAGCTCTAGAATAATTGGTAACCCTGTTTAATGGGACTATCATTTGTCATTTGCTTTTATATGAGTATAAATATAAGAAAATCAGAAATGGACGAGGTAAAACGATTTTAAGGTCGTATTTACGAAGGTATCAGGATGATTGAGAAAATCGTGAGGTCACTGTTATACATGTACCGCTCACGTATTCTAATTACTGCTTCTACAAATACAAACTAATATTAAGTTAAATGTCATTGATTTATATGACATCAAAGAAAGACTGGATAAAGTGTGGCAAGTATTGTTCAAAAGTAAATAATGGGGAATATAATATGCAGATATATTGAAAACATGTCTATTGGTACAAAATAAAATCCTCCTAAAACAATAATCACACTGTTCTCTGTATATATTTTCTTGATTCATGTTAAGTTAAGTCTAATAGAAATAGTTCGAATAATAGGAATTTTAGTTACTGTATTTATTATATCATAAACTACACTTGTATCATCACCATCATTTCATTTATTATATCAACAGTGTGAACTGGAAAGAAATTTAATGATGACCACCATGTTCTCCACTATGTGCATCGTGGTCATGGCTATGGCCATGGCCATATTCAATTCCCAGAGCTTTTTCAAGTCCTATTGTTAAGAGAAACAATGGAATACCCAATTTGAGGCCACATGTCGCGTACCGGAAGCCACGCCCCCAAAATGTTCCCCACTTTGTTACGTCGTAACGCCAAACTTCATTCCGCAGCCAAGGATCTCTTAAACCTTCCTTTGCCAATTTTTCTTGAACGCGTAGCAGTTCAGGTGCATTTTCTAGTTTGTATATGGTATGTTCTGGGACATTGTATGGTTTGTGATGATCATGGCCCCCCATTGCTCTGAAAAATGTAATGACTAAGATAAACTTCTGGGCAAGCCAGAGCCCTTTTACAGGTGATAACATTTTTTTAGAGGAATAAGCAACCGAACGATAGGCATTGACGATGTGAAGAATTCGTTTGAAACTACAGCTTGAAATTAATGACAATAGATGTAAATTCAGTGTTCGTACCCAGCGTGAGTTTCTGTCTTAGTTTCAAATTAAAGACAGATTTTCTTTTTAAAAGATATGTCGGTATTCAATAGAGTAGAACACGTAACAAAACTGCAAATTTTTGAGGTTACGAATGAACAGTACATTAATACAGCGTCAATTAAGGTGTGCAACAAAGATATAAACTCTCTCCAAGACTCAATACTACGCTAGTTTGCTTGTGCAATATTTTAATCCAGTGTCATAAATTTTCACCTTACCGTTTTAATCAAATTAAACAAATTATGTAACTTTAACCTCAATCCTCGTACTGTCGAGCAGACGAGAAACTGGAGCAGCAGTTACCTTGAAATTCGGAGCTACCAAATATTGCACACGAATTGCAACTTCAAGATGCATATTTCATCGAGTAATAAAACATCGTGTCCGCAAATACGATTTCGGCAATTAAAACGATCCTGCGTATTATGATAATAAATAATTTAAAACGGCAACGTCTTTATTAGAATAAACATCGTATTAGTCGTTTAAGATTTGTGAATTGCCGGTACTGCACCTCGACGAACGACCGTATCGATTTCTATCATTTTACGTACACTTCGTGTCATATCATTCCATTCGCCCAAAAGTAGTTTCACGTGAACTCTGCGTTGAGGTGCACTGCGGTGATTTGTGCAAACCAACGAATCAATTTTTGGGAGATTATATTGGGGTTTTATGAGCAGATTCGTGACTGAAAATGTGGCTAGAAGAGTGCGATAGTTTTGCTGAATTATGCCGCGGCTACCTGCCTTATTACTTGTTGATAGTTTTGCCCATTTTCATTATCATTTCACCAGCTAACCCCGTTGCCGCATCTCACGAGTTTCCCGTATATCGGATGCACCAGTATGACCTGCATGGCGTACCACATGGTAATTCTAATTAATACAATATTCTCTGCAATAATTTGTACAACGTCAAGTCATCGATCCCAACATTCGGGTCTGGTGAACCGTTCGAATCTTATGGTTTACATTAAAAGAACCTACACGTCATCGTGTGCGGGAAAAATGGTTCCAAATTCTTACCCAATGCAATTATTGATATGCTCAAAGCAATTTCCTTGCGAAGTTATAATGACAGGAGGACTGATCACACCTTTTTTCCTGCAATTTCAGATTATATTTGAAATGATGAAGCAGGTTACAAATGGCTAAAATAATTTTACTATTATTGTGCTAAAAGCTACCTTTTTTTACCTCCGATACGTACACCTGAAACTTCAAAAATAGTCAACACGTACATATTTTTCAAAATATTTGTCTCGGTGGTTCAAACTTCTTTGATTGGGAAAAAAAAACAATTAATCTTTATGATTACTACTGATGTAACACGAAATTGTATTGTCCTTGAATAAAACAAAATTGTGATTCGCTTCACCCTTCGTAACAACTGTTTCTAAACCCATATCCTTTGTGGATTTTGATTCAGAAGTAATGAAGTTAATCTTTGACTTGTTATCTTTCTTCAAGGGTGCCGTAGCTCACCTGTGTCGTTAGAAGCTAGATCATTAACTGGATGGAGCACATCTAGACACTGTATTATTACCAGAGCCTTGGATCTGGCACCTGATTCATTTTATTCGATTCGCAGCAAAGCTGGCGCTTTGGTAGTTGTGCTTCCAGAAAAAATGCATGCTCTCTCAGAAGAAGAAAGACAGGTAATGTCGCGAGGAAGAAATAACGACTATAGTCATATTTCAGTTTCTAAAAAGTTAACAAAGAATAAAAATAAGGCTCATTTACCAAAGTGTTTAACCTCCTTCGATACCAGTTATTCGAAATCCATTTTTCTCTCTCTTATAATCTTATCGTTTTTACAGCATATTATGGCTTTGGAAGAGGCGATGCTGCTGGGACCAGAATCTCCAATTCCAGTATACTTTGCACCCTGGACGCCAGATCTCCAATTAATTCTGGATGACGTTTCGAGCAGTTTTTTGACCGATGAGAAGGCTGGTTCAGCTGCAGAAGCCATGTTCAACTCTGTGTCTGCAAGTGGTTACCAAGTTGTTGTAGCCACGAGCCAAGCTGTCGCCAGAACTGATGTCAAAGTAGCGACGCTGCAGGGAAAACTGTCGGGTACGGGACAAGAGGAAAAATTACCAACTATCGCGATAGTTGCACATTACGATAGTGCAGGGGTCGCTCCAGTAAGTACCAATCAAAATGTGTTAGAATGACATTCACAACATTCTCTCCAGATATTGTACAAACAGCGATGGGAAAATTATATCACCTGTGTTTGTTCCAGGAATTATCATTCGGAGCAGATAGTAACGCATCTGGTGTATCGATGTTATTAGAATTGGCCAGACTCTTTTCAGCATTGTATTCAGTGGGAAGGTCGAGACCACGGCAGAATTTGGTATTCATCTTGACCGGTGCCGGAAAATTAAATTATCAGGGAAGTAAAAAGTGGCTAGAGGATCAACTTGATGGTTTAGAAGGCTCGATAATACAGGTAAATTTACCAAAGCGTTGCTACTGGGAGTTATTAAAAAGATTCCTATGAAGTACAATTACTTTGAAGTACAGAACTGCAATTTTTCACTCCTAATTCTCATCTTTCAGGATGCTTCCTACGTAATTTGTCTTGACTCTGTATCATCGAGCGATAATTTATACGTACATGTGTCAAAACCGCCAAAAGAAAACTCCCCTGGTGGTCTTTTCTACAAAGAACTCAAAGCCGTTTCCGACGCGATTGGCGGTATTAACGTGGAAGGGGTACACAAAAAAATCAATCTTGCTGAAGAAACACTGGCGTGGGAGCATGAGAGGTACAGCATCAGAAGGCTGCCAGCTGCAACTATATCTAGTTTAAAAAGTCACAAGGACCCGGCGAGAGCGTCTATTTTAGATATGCGACAGGATGATCAAATAGACAGACTACACACAAATACCAAAATTGTAGCCGAAGCGCTCGCCAGACACATTTATAATCTGAGTTCTAGTCAAATTTTTGCCGATTCTCTGGTAATTGGGATTATATTATCAATGCTTATCATATCCAATTTGTAGTCACAGAAGTTGCTTTATATAACGTTCTTTTTTTTTCAGAGTGTTTCCAAAGATGCTTTACTTCTCTGGCAAGAGTATTTGAGCAACCAACCGAGAGCTGCTCCGTTATTAGCTGACAAACAAAATCCTTTGGTGACAACCTTGAAGGAGGCAATGTCCCGATATCTCGGAGATGTAAAAGTGACACTCCACACTCCTGATAAACGTGATCCTGAATTTGTCTTCTATGACGTGACAAAAGCCACACTTAATGTTTACAGGTGAATATACTTTCAAGTGAAAATTACGTCACTGAGAATGATTTCTCTATCTATACTTTAATAATCACGTAGCTGTAAGATAAGTCGTATGTGACTAACCATTGATTCTTTGTTTGATTACAGCGTCAAACCTGCAGTATTCGATCTCTTCTTAACATTCGCCATAGTCTTGTACCTTGGCATAGTTTATCTAGTGGTTCACAACTTCACTCATGCGTACAATCTGGCGACAAGCCTCTCTGTGAAAAGTAAAACATCGTAGGATTGCAGAGACGATTTGCATTCATCAATACATCAGATTAATAACTATTCGTATGTTTATTTAATGCAGTAAAACAAAAAAAAAGTAAAGAGAACAATTTTAAATGCAGTTTCGACGATCAGCCAAGAATCTGTGTAACTAGAATTTTTATCATTCGGTTACCATTTCACTCATAATGTATTTGAGGAGTGTAAAATATTAGGTGAAAGATCAATGTGCGTAGAGATGGATTTCTTGCAACGTCAGTATCATGTAATGTTACCCTCGCTAATCTTAACGCATTTGCAGCGATACTTACAAACGTTAAGCTCTTAAATTATCAGCATGTAATGAATACACGATGCTATTTCTCATATGTTTATAATTACGTTATGAGAAACTAAATATTGTAAAATCCTGATGTTGATTGGTAAACGACAAATTGCGTTTTCCCGAAAATCGTAGAATTTATTGCATTAATCTCATATAAGGGTTACCAGAAGAGAATGAAAGACGAAAAATGAAAAAAAAAACAATTGTAAAGCAATGAAGACAGTAAAATATTACTAACGATAAGTGAGTAAACCTGTAGAGAATAATAAGAAATTGAAAGATCAATAGCTTTTAACATTTGAAAATTATTTCCGATATTTATCCATCATTCAGATAAATCTCATTTTTTTTTTTTTTTGTACAGAAATGTATATTGTTTCAACGGAACATATTAATAGCTAATTGTAGAATAGAAAAACTACTAGTCGCCTTGAGTGAAATTTACAAAAATCTGCTCAATAGTTCGAACATGGCGAAGAAATTTGTTTGAAGAAAGATGAAATAATGTACAGAGCAATCAAGGAAAAATTCCTTAGTACACAATAATTATCCATTTCTTTACTTTTTGGCAAAAGGAAATGATGTTTGATCAAGTTTTTACTCATACAAACGCCAATGCAACAATTACTGTTTAAGATTAATGAAAATCAAGATTCTTTGTTGAGTAGACTAAAATAGATACATGTGAAATTTTTTTTTTTTTGTTAGCCCATAAATTTTTTGTATAATTTTATTTTCTCGTATCTTTATGAAATAGTCACGATTAGAATGTTACAAAAGGTATACATATAATATTAAGCTACGTTACAATAAAATTTGAAAATTAATAAATGTTGTCAACTCCTTTTTTCACCACTAGCGCTACTCAGTGGGAGTTTTTCTTCAACACAATTTTCGTCGTTCATCAATACTGTAGAAGTAAAATACAGAATTTTTTATTTTTATAATATCGGGCTAAAACTTTGAATATGGCGACGTTGTTTATAATTTCAACACTATGTCATTCTTTATTCAGCATGTATGAAGGTCAACTACTTTGCGTTTTGACTGGAGTTTTGTTAATCATATGTACTTTCTCCATCCAATATCTACAGATATCTTACCACAGCATAATTCCACCAGCAGCCAAGACTGCAATGATCAGTTTTATCCAAAGCTACAATATGCGAATAATATTTAAACAACGTAAGTTAAATTTTTATCATTTTTAACACTTGCGCATCTAATTTAACTATGCATAAATTTATTCTTGCAATTTGCGAATTGAGTTCAAATTTATTCTCTTATTTTCCATGAGGCTGCACAACGATGTGTAATTTTCTAGACTGTTTCATTATTTTAGAATAACTGCATGGCTAAGTTAATTTAACTGCTAAAATCGTAATCGGTATTCTTGTAATATCAATTTTATATTTTAAAATGAAATTGTGTTCGTAAGTGTTGAAAATAGAGTGATCATATTTTTTCTTACAACCAATTATTTGGAAATTTGTTTTTTTTTTTCTTCCAATGAAGTATTTACCTTACAGCTCCATGGGCAAAATGTCATCTACGATCTAGCATGAGTTCTTTGGCAGCAGTTCTACAGCCAGAATTAGAATCAATTAAAAGTGCTGGAACATGGAAATCAGAACGAGTAATTACCTCACCACAGAGCATGAAGATTCGAGTTGGGAATGGAAAGGAAGTTTTGAATTTCTGCGCGAATAACTACTTGGGATTATCTGTAACTACAGCATCTATATTTAAGGAATTACTCACGAATTGATGTTTGAATTTTTTAAATATATCATATTGTTTTTAGAATAACGAAGAAGTAGTTGCAGCTGCTAAACTAGCTTTGGATAAATATGGAGCTGGTTTAAGTTCGGTAAGATTCATTTGCGGTACTCAAGAAATCCACAAAGAATTGGAAGATAAGTTATCAGCTTTTCACAAGAGACAAGATACAATTTTGTATGCGTCTTGCTTTGATGCAAATGCTGGGATTTTTGAAACTTTATTAACAGCAGACGATGCTGTAATAAGTGACGAATTGAATCATGCGTCAATCATTGATGGGATTCGACTTTGCAAAGCGACAAGATACAGGTATTTTTTCTGAAAAATGAAAAAGAATTAATTTACATAAATCAGTCAAATCAAACTCGGATTATAATCCTCATTCAACATCTAGCTGTACCTGAGATGATTATAATAATGGTTACATTTTCTGAATATTTATCTTCTTCTGTCTACATCACCAGGTATAAACATAGAGATATGGCAGACCTGGAAGAAAAGTTAAAACAAAGTGCCTCGTCGCGATTAAAACTGATCGCTACCGATGGAATATTTTCAATGGATGGCACAGTTGCACCATTACCCAAAATTACTGAATTGGCGAAGAAATACAATGCCTTGACATTTGTCGATGATTGTCACGCGACAGGATTTTTTGGAAAAACTGGAAGGTGAGTCACGTGCCGTTAATGAAAAAATTAATCTGGATAGTCGATGGTTGGACAGTAAAATAGGTAACATGTTCTGATTCAACAAAGCTTGCTCTTGTTGATAACGAAATTTACAAACGGTGATTTTAAATTTCCAAATAATTATTACAGAGGAACGGAAGAGTATTTCGACCTACTTCCAAGCATTGACATAATAAATTCAACACTCGGAAAAGCCCTCGGCGGGGCAGCTGGTGGATACACTACTGGACCAAAAGAGCTCGTTGATTTGTTAAGACAGCGTAGCAGACCATATTTGTTTTCTAATTCACTGCCGCCACCCGTCGTTGCTACAGGAATCAAGGTATCACCTTCCGCTAATCAATTATGAAGCCTTTAAAAATAAGTTACCGGTAACCACAATAAAGAAAAACAATACTTAATTATTACGGTATTCACAGGTTCTTGACCTCATCTCTGATAGCACGAAATTTCTAGAACGTGTTTCTAGCAACACTGAACATTTTAGAAGCGCTATGACTTCTGCAGGATTCACTTTAAGTGGAGATGGACATCCGATTTGCCCAGTAATGCTTGGAGATGCAAAGCTGGCTTCAGCTTTTGCGGAACGAATGCTTAGTAAGAAAATAAATTTGAATATCCTTTTCATATTCTTCTTAATAATTTTGCTTGAACATGTATCAAGGTAGTAGTAGAAATAAAAAATCATCAAGTTTAGTTGTTTTTATAATTTCGTCAGTAAAATTACTACAGGATCGAACAGGTCTAAACCTATTTTGCTAGTACGTACTTTTAGAGCATCAATTACGAATGGTTTGAAATAATTGGAGATTATAAACTTCCGCAAATAAGTAAAACGATACGAAATCTCTTATGTATTCCATGTTGTTTGCAGATAAAGGCATTTACGTGATTGGGTTCAGTTATCCCGTAGTACCAAAAGGCAAAGCAAGAATACGTGTTCAGATTAGCGCAGCTCACACAACAGAAGACATCGAGAGGGCGGTGGATGCTTTTATACAAATAGGAAAAGAACTTAAAGTCATATCGTAAATATTTTATTCTTGAAGTTGAATAAATTATCCAATGTGTATGTGGGTACATACATTAACCTACACCATACATTAAGACGGCCGGCAACACCACTGTAATAAAAAAAAACTCGGCTGCCAGCAGGTTAATGTTCTCAGTTGTATGATTGTCGAAATTTGTAACAAATTAAAATAAGTGTATGGTAAAAGATGTTGGCTGTAAAGCACAACCAGTCATTAGCTTTTCTTAAAAAATACTGCTTCTACTGCTATCACTAAAAATCACCACATTTGGTAGCCTAAGAATTGAAACAAACTCATGTACACACAACATGCGAATGGATGAATGAATTTGTTCTGAAATAACTGTGAGCAAAATTTTTCTTCTATTTGTTCAGAAGTAGGAATTAACTACTTCATGTTGATAAATCGATCTGTTTGACAGATTTTCCGGAATTAGTAACCAGTCATTTCCTCACAATATAAATTAATAGTATAACATTACTGGGAGTAAAATTCATAACAGCTCGTAGCAGTAAGTACGTACAACTTCTTAATTAATCTTTGGATAAATCTGTGAAGAATATTTACAGATTGATATTAAGATTAGAAAATTTGAATATAAATTAGCAACGACGAATCGATATTATGCCAAATGATTAATAAATCATTCACCATCGCCAGTAAAATAACACGAAGTAATTTGAATCAGAAAAATATGCTTGAGAATCTATTCCAATAGATTGCAAGTATGTTGGATTTATTTTCAGTTAACTTACAGACGACATTTGCATGTAGAAAAATGACGATTAAATGGACAGAACGTGCAACGGTAAAACTGGTGATTCTTTACGGAAGACACGAATGCCTGTGGAATCCGTTTCTTCCAGAATTCAACAAGCAGCTTTGTTGTTATCAAGCTTACAAGGAAATTGTTCGGTGTATGAATGTACCTGGGTTAACTGTATGCGATTGCGTCAAACGCATATCGTTTGTGAAAAAACAATATTGTTTTGAGCTTTCAAAAATTAGCGCTGCCATATCACGCGGCACTTTTTATAAGCCTAAAGCTAATTGGTTTGAAATTATGCATGAACTGCTATTTCCATACATTCAATCAGAGTCCAACAATTACAACGATGATTCTAGAAAGGTACGATGCATTTTTTTAGATATAAATTGTGTAATTTTTACTTCTGAGTCATTATCTTTGTATGGCAGAAAATTCTTAATTTCAATATTTCATTGTTTTGCATAGGATTGTGATTGTTCGCAAGACGAAGAAGGAGATGGTGATGGTGACGGATGCGATAACGAAAACCCAGTGATTGACGAATGTGAATGCCCACCATGTGAATGTCCACCTTCTGAAAACTTTGAACAAGATCGCGCATCTTACTCAAAGAAGGAAACATATTTGGATCTTCCTCACAAGAAACATCACCGTTCCAAGTCTCGTGCATCTAAAACTCGTGGTTCCTCCAAGTCACCAATATGCTCTACACGAAGAAATTGCGTAGAACGAAATTCTGCGTCAGATCTAGAGAGATCAAGACCGCTACCAAAATTTAACAAGCACGGTAGATCGTGCACACAAACTGACAACGCCACAAACACAAGAAAGACTATGTGCGATAAAGGAAACGATGTTATACGATCTATGAGCACGACAAAATGCGCCCAAGTATCAAAAAGATGTATAGATGCCGGCAACAGAACAAGCTCACTTTACATTAGTCAATCTGGCGTTCAAACTG
This sequence comes from Neodiprion fabricii, assembly GCF_021155785.1. Classification (NCBI taxonomy): domain Eukaryota; kingdom Metazoa; phylum Arthropoda; class Insecta; order Hymenoptera; family Diprionidae; genus Neodiprion; species Neodiprion fabricii. The sequence goes on along the minus strand of NC_060239.1, from coordinate 36,192,381 downwards.
AACGAAAATCTACAGCAAATACTTACACGAATTGCGAACACGCAGAAAAGGCGCAATGCACAATGGTACTCTTGCGATCACAGTAATTATTTTCTAAAAGGCGAATAAGAACCTGTTACTGGTTCCTCGATTGTTACAGAATGATGAATTTACGCTGGACGATGTCTGCATAGATTCCGCAGAAGGAAGTGGAAAGAAGTGTAACCAGTATGACGAATTTGACATGTTCGGGAAGAGTGTCGCTTGTCAGTTGCGTAGTCTCAGCTTAGGTAATTGTCAAGTCTGAATGACTTTATTCGAAACAGAATTATCTAATCTGAACAACTTAGTGAAGTATATTTCAGGAATTCAATTTAAGTTGGCTCTGAATAATTTAATGTTGTCACGTCTATTTTTTTTTCTCAAAATTGACTCCATGTAACGTTACGCGCATATGCATTTCTTTTTTTTCTTCCTCAAGAATCGGCTATCAATTTGGAGAAACGCATACAAGATATGATGACCGAAGAGCGACTATGCTGTATGAAAGACAACGTAGCTGCAAAAACTGGTAGCAAAGATTGCACCTGCACTTGCAACGAATGCAAAGAATGTTGTTCTTTGGAAAAAGATCAAACTTGCGCATGCGGCGTACCGGTCAGCAAATGTTTGCCTTTATTTCCAATGAAACCCAGCCAATGTTACGGATTTGGATGTAATTAAAAGTAATTATTTTATCCGACATGATTATTAATATGTAGAAAAAATGAGCTGTAATGATATGCAATGGAAAACACAGAATATCTGTATTCAATTGTAATTTACAACCTATTCCAAATCTGTCATAATTCGGCATTTTTATTTTGAAAACTAACAATTATCTAAATTTAACAAAAAATTTTCACAACACAACAAAAACGAAATGTTATTTTTTCCATAGAGTTTTAGGAGCCGACTTGCAAGCATAATGAAATATGTCGAGCAAATGGGATGACAAATTGATCGAACAGTTTCTGACATTGTACCGAAAACATAAATGTCTCTGGAATCCGTACTCTTATGATTATAGGAACTGCGCTGTTAAGAATGAAGCCTTTAAAACTGTTGTACAGGAGTTGAATTTTCCTGGTATCAGAGTGCCCGAATGTTTGGAACAAATTGAAGTCATAAGGGAAAAGTAAAGTCAGGATGACGCGGGTTTTACACATGCGCTTAACAGGATTACGTTAATGTTTTTTATTTTGCATGCATGACAGTTTTTCAACATCTTGAAATAACTAAAGTTAGGAAATTTACTTGTTTAGATACAAACGAGAACAGGCAAAGGCTGAAAAGAAACTAAAATCTGGAAAACTATACAATTCGAATGTACCATGGTTTAATCTTATGTCTCAAATGCTATGCGAAGTGATAAATGATGAGGAAACGTTCAGTAAAACTCCAGTCAAATTCGCTCCTTGTGCTGGGACAAAGAGCAAGCGCACCAAACACACTCCAACATTCAATAAGCATGGACAATTTATCTCACAAGATAACTATGAAAGAAATGTTGAAAGCATATCCAAAAAGAATGATAACAATGCCTCAGTTCTATCTGAAGAAGAGCTAGAAGACTCAGGTATCATGCAGTGGCCGACTTGGCAGTAAAAGGCTACGAATACTTGATCAATAGATATTCGGTGAATGGTAGTATACGTAGGATTAATATCAATTTTTCACAGGCTTCGAAGAACCAAAAGCACAACAACGAAATGCTAATTTCCAGAGTGAATTGAAACTGGTCGACGATGAAAATGATCAGCATAACGTATATGTGTCCTGTGGTTGGGAAACAGAGAAAAGTCCGACCGAGATGCACAGTAGAACATATGAACTTAATAATTGTAAAGAGAGCAGGACCAAAATTCAACCTGAAACTGAAAGAACTGTTACAGTAAATTCATCAAAACTTGCTGATGAAAATTTCATTGACGAGACAAATTCTCCACCATTTTACGGCAAGAAAGTTAATTATTCAAGTAGGAAACCTCAAATACAGGAAACGGATGTTATTCAATCTCAAAAAAACCTTGAAACAAATGAAGATCCTCCTAACCCGTCGCAAAACTACAGCGGAAAATGCATTTCTACTCGACAAAAAAATTTTGATAACACAAAAAATACGACCTATCAAGATAATATCAAAGCAGTAAAATTACCAGACGATATTTTATCGAAAGAAATTAATTATGTTCGTTGTCCTCAAAGTAAAAAAGAATTTGGAAACAATATTGCAACGCATCCAAGTAACGTTGGCCATAATACTCAAAGCTACTATTTGGAACACATCCAGCCCAATTTTGAAATAAATCGAACTAGCCATCATATCAATGAACCTACACCAAGTATGGTTCGCTACCGTGACGCATTCAATCAGCAGTCAAAGAGAGCACCAGAATTTTTCGATGACATAATTGGGAACGATAACGTGTCTCCTACCAGGTACAATGCATGCGTTCAGGAATTCGGCGGAGTTAGGCCTGCAGTATTACCAATCGCACCTGAAGAAGATAAATACGAAATCTGCCCACGATTCACAATCATTATCCCAAATTCGGATGAGGAGGATCAACATCTAGAAATTATTGGATACGAAGTTCGTGCCATCAATCGACAACTATCGAAGTATATGTTGTGCCCACATTCCGAGAGTGAAAAAAAAGCAATGAGCACTGTTGAATGCTTATGTAAAACTGATACACATGCAGCATGTAGAAATGTAAATATAGATTCGGCAAGACATAGCAATATTATTAAATTGGACATAAACCATGGTCGTTCCAAGCACAATCATGCAAAGAAACGGTTTCGTAACTCAGGGACTGCCTTCGAAAGACAATTCGAAGATGACTCTGAGCATCAAGATACGACGAAAATCGGAGTGCAGCATAAACCGTCTACCAGCAAGGGTGCGCAGACTGACACATCTTATGAAAATCAAATAATCCAGACGATACCAGATGTACAAACAGGGCAATCGAATCGTTCGAAATCTGTTAATAACAAAGACGTTTCCTTGATGACTACATCACTACACTATAAAGATGCACGCCTTCCAACTCCATACAGAAATGAGCCTCCGATAGATCAAAACTCATATGCAGTGAATGATGATCAAGTAAGCGGAAAACCATCGTGCTGTGCAGCACGCCCAGATATTAAGAATAGCTCATTGCCAGAAGAGAGTTTTAATAATACGAGGATACTACTCAATGTTATTGTAAAAATATTGGAAGCCGATAGCACACAGGAAGTACCAATAAATTTGCAAAGAACTTTGAATACGATGCTTGATACCTTTCAACAAATAACAACACTTCCACCAGCCGAAGTGGGATACCCCAAGAGTAATGTTAATGAATTAGAAGATGCTATGCATTATGATAATACGACGGACAGCACCCAGTATAGATTTCTTCCTTTAAACAAACCTTTTAAGAGTCAACAGGTGGAAAACAAAAATTCACGAGGTGAGAATACGTATAACTAATGTAAGATTAATGAAATGCTCTCCCTAATCATTACATACATGCAATCAGATGTCAGCTGGCGACATTTTACAGATTAGAGTAACAGCACGGTCATGACTGGATTTTTTTATCATGCAGAGTTTTAAATGTCCAACGTTGTTTTCATTTTGATAGAGATATAGTTAGATAGACAAAGAGGTTATTCTTTGATGGATTGAGATACAATAGAAATGTCCATTTGATGCCAACAACATTTAAAGTTTCTGCATCTTACCGTAGACACTTAATTTTTCAACTTGATCGCAGATTCAAAGATAAGAAGTATATCTGAATTGATAAAAAAATGGTTTCAGAGTCACCTGCCAAGATAGTGAAGCTTGATGATTCGACTGAAAATTTAAGGCCACAGTCTCCTATTGAAAGACCTGTTTGTCTCAGCGATATATCGGAAGACGAAACAACTATGTATCTTCTTCCAGGAGAGGTCAATAATGCAGTAAATAAAGATACTAGTGGAAACGAACAAAACCCTGCAGTTGTAACTCAAAAAAACCAATCAACCAATGAAACAGATACTAGATTAACTCAAATAAATGAACCATCAAATGAAAAAAATACTAGGAACGCTTTACAGAGTAGACTTCCAGATCATTCAAATGTATCGAACTCCATATCCGATCCAATTTTGGATTATACAAGTGAATTTGGTGGAAATGAAACCATTCCGTCGTCATCCCGGAACGTCAGCGAGAGTCTACCTGCAAGTCAACTAACAAAAGATTTCTTAGATGTTGTGAAATATACAATAATGATGGATCAAATGCTACAACCTAAGGAAAATGGTTAGCATCGATTATGCGTAAACACTTTAATGCATTTAAATCGAAATGTACAGGTCTATTCTCATCCATTCTCATCTTTATGATTCTAGGAAACAACGAATGCTGCAAACAACCAGAAAAATCAACGGATTCAGGACATTTGTATGTTTCAATATGTTCTTTTTTTTTGTGTAGTTAGCAAGCCTAACTGCGTTGACGCGAATAAATCATTCTCAATTATTTGTTACAGACGAAAATGATGACATCTGATGTATATCCAGTTAGCATCACCAGCATCTGTTGACTTCCGTTACACCAGAGAATGATGGGGTGACTGTTCATTAATTACCTACCAGCCATACTTCGAACAGTGAAATATTTCAAAACTAAAGCAAGGATTGAAAAAATAATTGAAACTGTTTTTCATAAGCTGTCAATAAAATTTTATAAACTAAGGATGAAATTTAAAAATAAATCCAACTATATACATATCAGTCAGTAAATAATGTTATGTGTGATCGGTAAGTTCATTGCGTAGAAGTTTTTCATATTTCAATAACATATAAACCAATGATACTGAGTTTTATGATTGTCTTTTTGAACTACCTTTCAAAATTTTTAATCGAGATGGTAGGTTGGTCAACCCAAGAATAAAAAAATAAGTGAAACGGAGTTAGATTAATTCTTGTTGGCAAGATGGTGTTGAGTATTGTCACGGGTATTGTGGTTCAAAGAAGTAAATGAAAATGTAAAAACAACTTGACAGAATGTCATTTTGACATTTCTGGTAATAAATACAAACCAAAGTTTCAAAAATTTCAATAGTTACAGGATGTATATTATATCGAGGCTATGCATAATTGACCTATACTCCGTATGCCCAAGACTGTTAGTATTTTAAAATTATTATGAAATTTGAACAGTTATCAGTTGTAATTTACGATTGGTTTAAAAATTCGGAACAATCTAACTCCTGTAATCCATCTCGCCTTAATGATACAAAGTGGTTCGTCGACCAGAGAAAAAAATGTCTAATCACTGGAGCGAAGCAAAAATCTTCAAATTTTTAAGACTTTACAAAAGTTACGAATGCCTGTGGAATCCTTATTCATCTGAATATGGGAACTACGATGCAAAATCAAACGCATTTTCCCAAATATTACGCGAAATGAACGAATTTGGATTAACCATTAACAAGTGCTTGAATCAGATTAAATACATCCGTAAAACTTATAAGCAAGAACAGCAAAAATTAGAGAACATCGCTTTTTTAGGAGGCCGTGCCTATTCAAATTTGCTGTGGTATCCGTTAATGAACAGCATGTTGTTGAAAGTTATCCAGGACGAAGAAAGAGCGGTGAGGAAAATCTTTATTCTTAAATACATGTTTGCGTTACGTAGAAATATGTTATTTTTCGACTGAACTTTAATTGAGAATGTTATTTAATTGTTTAATTTTCAACTCCATTTAGAATCAACAATCTAGCAGTTTGAATCTTATCGCTGTGCCGAAACGCCTACGATTGAATTCAGGGGATCACCTTGCTCAAAGAGAATTGCGAGGAAGATTTCCAGTGACTTATGGAGAGACAACCGTCATCTGTCCATATATACCAAATTCGAACCAAGAAGATTATACGGATTACTACCCAAATTCTATCATGCCTATGAATTGTGTTGACATGTGTGTTCCGAATGAACATATAAGTTGTTGCCCTACCTGTGGATTTTCGAGGGATACCTGTTGTAATTGTCATTCAATCAATGACGTTGGGTGCAGTGCAGAAAATTTTAATCAAAGCTATATTTCGCAATCACAGATTGATTATCGGCCTAAAACCTCGTATAATTATAGAAAGGGCGTATTGGAAATAAACTCCGCGGTCCGAATTCCTGTATCCGAGCCTTTGACAAACCGTGGACATGGCCATCTCATCGAAAGCATAACACTAGAAGAACCTGAAGAGTATAATTTCAAATCCGGTTCCCGTAATCGACAAACAAACATTAAAAATAACAAAGATGATGAAGAATTGCCAGTGCCATGTAACGCAAAATCTGTTCGGAACAACGAAAACAGTAAAACAGCAGATGTATATAGTTCTCCAGAAATCCTGGAACGTGCTGTTAATATTAAATCGAATGCTATAAACTATCAACCTAGTGAAAATGGTGTTACGACAAGAAATATTAGACAGAGATTAAAGAAGTCTAGCAAAAACTGGGGAAGTGTTGATGAAATGGTACGAGCTACAAATTTATTAAGCTTGGTTGGTGTAACACAAATTTCGCCTTGCAAGAATATCAAGCGTAATGAAAATTGTACCGGCGGTAGCAAACCAAAAGCCAATAACTCGAAGAGTCTTAATGATAATTTAGAATCTGAACAAAGCATTGATTTGAAATCCTTATTGAGTACCAAGCCACCAATTGTAGCACTTAATTCGAACTACCAACGTAATGTGGACATTGTAGATGAAAATACATCAAAGAAAAATGTACCCCTGGCTAATATAAGGATTAAGATGAATCACGCTTCAACCGCGGTATCCGAAAATCATGAGCATTTCATAAAACAGAATATTACCGTTGAAAGTCCCCAAGCAAAAATCGAATCTGGTCAAATTGGTAGAAATGGTAACTCTGAAAATTTGAAAGCGGAATTAAGCTCGGGACAGATAGAAAAGTCAGAAACATTGAATCGTGTTCTGAATGAGAAAGGTTTTCCGGAGAAGATTGATGATTGTAAGCAGGAAAGGCATAATGTAGAAGCTACCGAGGATCTAAAACAAAAATCGAAAAGTTTGATGAAGTATAATTTAGCAAAAATTGTTGTAGATTTCATCGACGAAACGTTAAACAAACCAGGTAAAGGCACGTCTACGGATCACGAAGAAAGATTAATTCTGAAGAAGGTAGCTGAAGACTTACGAACGGTAGTGAATGAAAGAAATCCTAATCAAAGTGAAAATAACATAATAAAGCCTATGAATAAAACAATTTGTTGGCGTCAGCCAATCGAAGAACGTTGCAATATTATTCCCTGCAAATTCGTCAAATCCTCAGTTAACGAAACTAATCATGTAGAAGATATCCCAAGTGGAAAATCAGTACAATCGAATAATGGTGTACCACAGAAAAAATTGCACAGTTATAGAATGATGGCAGGAGCAGATTTTGGTGTCGAAAATAACATAAATAAATCGATTTCGGTTACCCAGCATCAGGGTACAGTAAAAAATGTAAAAAATATTGACGTACCAAATATAACCGACGTATCTTGTAACACAGTGTCCCAAACAAATTCCCGACAAAATATCGCTGATATAAAATATGTGCAGCCTAATGAAATATCAAGTTCAAACCGTTTAGTTTCGAAAACTTCACAGTATGCGAATACGCAATCATCATGTATGAATCATGCGAAAAACGACAAAATTTCAGTTTTACATGGAACGAAGGATAAATCGTTTGGACTGAAAGATATTGGTAGCAAAAAATACCCTGGTTTGGATCTAAAAGCTATAGAAATAAGTGACAAAATAAAGATGAAAAAAAGCGAATTGATTACTGAAGATAATTGTCAGAAATTAGTAAGTAATTCAAATATCTGTAATTCAAGTCCTGCCTCGCAAGATGTAATGAAAGTTGAAAATTATGTAACTACAAATATTTTAGTAGATGCATCGGAAAGCACAGAAAACATGGTCATAGATAAGGTCGTAAAAGAAATAACGGAGTGCCTCCAAAAAACTTTGAACAAAAGTGGATATACTGTTGATAAAAAGAATTTTTTTTCAAAGAAGAGCCTAATCACCAGCGGCAATGGTGAAGTAAATAGTAAAGAGATAGAAAATGAAGCAGTGTGGAAAACAGAATTGAGAAATCTAGTTGGCGATTTAATGAATAACAAAAAGACTGGGTATCCAATTACCTTCAAAGTCAAAACAATGATTTTGCCAGTGATAAATCAATCAGCTACGAAAGAGACTACTTCAATTTTATCACAATTAACTACAAAAAGCGAGTACAATACAAGCGAGAACACACCTCCTCAAGTTTGTAAGACGTTCAGTAATGAAAATAGTTCAATTAAAGATACTGAATGCAGTAGGAGTAAGCACAAATTGTTTGCAAAAGATGACGAAAAGCAACCCAAAGAAGGGAAAGATTTCAGTACGTACATTTTAAATAGTCATAATAATAATTGTAAAATCACAGCGAAGCAATCGCTCGATGAAACAGAAAATATAACTTGCGATGTAGAAACCAATGGTCTCAATTCTGATGCCTGGTTCCATAAATTATGTAGAGAAAGTCGATCGAAAAATAAGGTATTACCAAATCTGATGAAGAGATATGTTAAAAGAAGCAAGAGAATTGTTCCTAGATACTCAAACAAAATTTTGATTAAAGAAGCTAATCGAATTGTCTTATCTAACAATGGTCATTTAAATGAATTGCAGAAGCTATTGAAATATCTTGTAAAATTTGAAAAGAAATTTCATACTATCTCCAAAAAAAATAATAGTTTCTTGCATAACGGAACACCGGAAAAGAAATGCATAGCGTCAAATGATGAAGAATTTGTAGAAAATCAAATCAATGCTCAATTACTTCCAAGGAATGATTTCAATGGGGTAAAAAATATTTTTCCTCAATGTCACGGTAAAGATATTAGCGTTTATTTGTGTACAGAAATATCTCAAAATGATCAAAAAGAGATCCAAACGGCAACGAGCTGTAATGATCATTTCAGCAGTAGCATATCTCATGATGTTAACAGAGATTTGCTTTTCACGAGTCAAGAAAATAAACTGTTCAAAAGTATTTTGAGCAGTTGTTCAATCAAATCTTTCAGTAGAGACGAGATGGATTTCAGTGACTGGGAGTCATTCAGTGAATCTGACGAAGAAGCAGGGTTGGCACAATTAAATGGTGGACATCGAAATACGTCAAGTCTTGATAATCATAAAAGGCATTATGTAAGAGGATTTTCTAAAAAAGAGCTTCAGTTGTTACAAAACTCGAACAAGGGGAACAAGAATTCTGCATCGTATTCGACTACCCCTCCCAAGCAAATCTGCTCTGCTTATACTATGACAGAATCAGGAAAAAAAGAATTTTTGTACTGCAATAGTGTCAACGATGTAAAAACACTGAACAATATCATTTTGCCGATTAGTAAAGGGCTTTTTCAAGTGTCGGAGGCTAATTCATTAAAGAATTTATCAAATATACAATATAATTGTAGTAGGAATGATTTGAATATAAATCAAAAAGATGTATCGGACTCTGAGAAACACAGTGAAGTATCCTCGTGTTGTATAGGTAAATTATATAAAGAGTGCAAAACAGTCCAGATAAAGTTACATCGGATTTGTAACAGAGTCAAAAATTTTTAGCAATTTATGATGTGTTTTGTATGTTTTACAGAACTTGAAGATAATCAAAAGACAAACGAATGTGTAATAACAAGTCGTAACGAGTCTGAGAAAGGCCAATCATTATTGGAAGCTAAACTGCAATTCGCTGCCAAAAGTCACATCAAGTCCTGCTGTAATAGAGATACCACAAGCAGCGTATGTACACCAATTTGCGATGTGACCAGTCGCCTCAGATTATGTGCAATCATGAAACCACCAAACGAATATCTGCTAGCTAATAATAGTGATATTCTAGCCGATAACATATGTTGCTGTGAAAGTTTGAGAAAGATGGAAGAGGTGAATGCTGAAAGGGATTTAAAGTTACTTAGAAGAGCTAGTCGAAAGAATGTTATGATAGGAGATACAAATGTGAAATCAATGTCTGCTACTTGTCAGACGGAATTTTTGAAAAGTGTTCCGAACATGGTTGAACAGCAAACTCAAGGAAAGATTAGAGAGCCTGGGCAAAATTTAAATGATACCTATCATATAGCAGAGAAAGAAATACTAACAAATACTTCTGTTGCTACAATGTCGAAAATTACGGCATCAGGCGAGCAAGGTAATACCAAGAATTCAGTATCAATTCCGTTAGACCTGACAGCTTTCCAAAAGGAATCCGTTTTGCTAGAAATAAAACTGCTGCAGCCACTATTTTCAATTGAATTAAGAAAAGCACCGAAAGATATCAAGAAACTAGGATTAACCAACTTTGAGAATGATTCTGAACTTTCGCATCATGACGAAGATGATATAGACAGACATTCGTTTGAGGAATCTACTATTGAATCTAGTACAGAGAAATGTACGATGACTGACAATGCAAACACGAATCACGCTAATGAAACCATTCCACCAAATTCTCACAATAAAAGACAGGCAGAGAGGGATCAAGGAACATTTCCACTGATAAAGAAAAATGAAGAAGATACTTTTTCGTGTAGAATAGAATCGCCAAATTCAAAGCCAAACACGGAAAATGACGACAACGAGATTAAAGTATCGAAAGATCAAAAAGAATCTATAAATTCTATGGCATTCATTGTAAGTGAACAAAAAACAAATACCTCAACAAATTTCCAAGGAAATTCAGGCGGCTCAAATCTTGATCTTTGTAATATGATTCCTCCGCATGTTGCGATATTATCGACAAACTACAAAGATCCTGGTAATCAAAGTGACATCCACAAGGCTTCAGTGAATGATCGTTCTGTTGATTGTGTGGATAAGACGCTACCAATATTAGAAATGAATTCGTCTAACGGAACGGAATCGATGACAATAGAAACTTTAATCAAAAGTGTAGAAATATGCTTGCAGCGTGTAAAGGATCCTATCGTAAAAAAGGAATTAGTTGGAATCGTCAGGTATATCAATAATCAGAATCAGAATAACAATGACTCTTCAAGAAAAAGTCATACACAGTTAAGCGAACAAGCCCCTAAATATTCAAGATGGTCTGTAGAAGAAAATGGAACTTCAGTCCAGATTAAATGTGAAGATGATAGTGTAAAGCAGTCGCCTTTGCCAATCACTGAGGACAGTCAATGCGGAAAGTCATGCAAATCTTCCGAAGTGACTCTGCCCACAAGAAGTTTTGAAAATAATAAAGGAACTGACGAAGATAATCATAGTTCGACAGACAGGTCTGAGATTATGCCAAGTTATGAGAATAAATCCAGTTCAATGACAAACATGGGTGATAATTTTATAAACAATGAAACAATTCCAATTGCTCATAGTACATTATTGTCAAGTGATGTCGATGATAGTGAAAACAGTTATTTAAATGTATCAAGTTTCGAATCGTCGTTTTTGAAATTTACCAAGGAGTCGCAACTCGTAAAATCTAAGAACCCAGGTATGATTTATGAAAGAACAAGCTCTGGCAATAGTTGTGATCAAAGTATCGATGAGGAATTAAATTCAAATCCACTGGCAGAGAATCATGCAAATGACGAATCTAAGCATTGGCACTGTAATGGACGGCCAATAGAAATAGATATTGATGCATTTATTAGTTCAATTGCAACCCAACTGCGAGGCTTGTCTACAGGTAAACGAAACATAATGGAATAATACAAATTTAATAAAAATCTATAATGATAATCACTATTTGGAAAGTATCTTTTTTATCTTTCAGAAGCTGCTTTAAGATCTCAACAGCGTATCCAAGAACTGATGAGTGAGAGTAATTTGGAGGCGGAGAGAAGTAAAAACTATCGATGATTTATAAGAATCACGCATGTAATTATTGGAGCAAACCAGTCTGAGATCATTATAATTATTGTAAATTATGAAGAAAAGTAATGAGTCGTTTTTGTAGAGTTCAAATTTTTTACTTATTTTTTTTCGCAATATAACAAAAAATTTATCAAAGTACAAATATTGGGGCTCATTAAAATACTAAAAACAATTATTTGACAATCATGTCACCACTACCAAACAATAATTGAATTTTATAACAATGCCGGGTAAACAAAATATGATCGGTGTGACGTTGGCAACAGGCTGCATTCTACATGTTAACTGCGTTCGAAAATCACCCGACTGTTCGTTCTTTTTGAAAAATAAGAGTTTACGAATATATACACTGATCGATGAAATCAAATCTTCGATAAACGAGTCGTTTTAATCCAGTAAATGATGGAGAAACTGTCTCGCGTACGCAGCCAGACAAACCCATCAAAGCCAATATTGCACGATAGCATTAAAGTGTAAAATAAATTAAACGTAGTACGTAATACCTTCAATTTTCGCAGGGTATTTGATCTGCAGTAATTTGCTAGATCCAGCGTCGTCCCATCATCCGTGCCTCACTGCGTACACATATCGAATGTCTTCGGAATAAATACACTCAACCGCACGCTACACTTTGAATAATGTGACTTCAAAAACGCGACACCGAAAGCGTGGCTCCCGCGCGTGACGTCACTTCAACCGGATTGAACTGTTTCTACCGCTTCAAACCGAGCTGCGCGAACATGAAGACTAGAGGTATGCACAAAAGTGCGTTCCAAAACGCCACCTATGTGCGCCTGACCACCCGAGAATAGAGGCCAAGTTGATCATAATACAAGGTCTAACGACAAATACCTGTAAATAAAATAATAAAATAATAAAAAAAATAAAAGATACTCAAGCAGTGCAAAAGGGATAAGCCACGTGGGTGATACAAGGCACATGGTGTAGAAGATGGACAGCTGATGTTTTCAGAGTTTTTATAGATCGCCGCATAGCAGCAGAATTTGAATCTGAGACAACGTTGAAAGCAATTGCGTGTTTTTCCTTACTTGTTTCAAAATCGTGTATCTCGTTTTATCCCTCTTTTTGTATGTATCTACTCCTCAGCTATTTGATCAGATTGTTATAAATCAAAGTAAACAGAAATATTTAATGTTGTTATTAGCATCGTATAATATTTTATTTATTCGGTATAATATTATTGTGGTTATGTATATATGCCGATACATATACACATAACACACACACACATATACAGATATTATATACATAAGGTTGGTGATTCGTAGTATTATAAATGCTTGAGCCTGCCTATGCATTTTGTATAGTTTTCATATTGCGTATTGTAATAATAGTAATTATCGTAATAATCTGGATTTGTAATACTTTTTCTTTAAATTTATTTATTACTTTTAAAATATATCCTAGGACAAGTATTATTCAACATTATTATCTCTTCTTCGGTGATGAATGAACATTGGTAGTATATTATTTATATTATTATAACGTTTTCTTCAATCATTTTCTCTGAAAAGTATTTACAGTTTGTCCGTAACTAGTTGCTGCTCTGCTGTCGTTAGCTGTGTTTAGTCTCTTTTTATAACTTGATTTTGTTTTGTCGTTTTTTTTTTTTTTTTTTTTTTCTCTATGAGGAACAAATACGCGTCTCGACTTCAGTTATAATATGTAATATAATACTTTAGCATAGACTCCAGAATGTATGTATGTATATTGTGTACTAATAATTATTCTATGAATACAAGATCTCTATCATCTATAATCATAATAAACGACTGAAAACATAAATTAGACTTTATAAAAATACTATCAACGGCCGTATGCAACGTTCCAATACAATTCCGGGTACGTAATCATTAATCAATAATAATAATCAGGCCATTAGTAGTACAATATATATATTAATTATCCTAGTGTAATCATTATATCTGGATTGCATTGCAAATCCTACAAGGTAAGCGTTTACTTTATATATCTGATACTTTACGTAATAATACAATAACAATAAAGTGCATTTATTATTCAGTTCTAGATTTCATACTTCTCTTAATTAAATATGTATATACTTTTTGCCCCTTTCAATTAACGAATTACCTATATCCATAGCGTCGATGTACGCTGGATTATGTTTATTGTTTAAAAAGCTGTATTTCTTTTGTACGATTAAGAAAGGTTATTTTATACCAATGCAAGTCAACAAGCTATCTACGAACAGTTTTTTTTCTCAATTTTTTGTTTTTCTTTCTACTTTGTCTGTTTTTTACTTTATTATTTTCACGAGTAATTTCTCACTCCTCTTCTTCTTCTTCCATTCGTAGTTATTTTCACTAAAGTTATTTTGGAATGACTCGAGGTGCTCGTTTAAAACGCCAAGCGCAAGAGCGGAAATTACATAATACATAGTTAATAATACTTTTTAGCAGAATAGAGGCGGAAATATTCGTCGTCTTTTTTTGCTTCATTTCTATCATAAATCCAAATGTACTGCTCGAGACTGTCGATAATTATTCGGTGAATGCCTACGTATATTGATTAACTAATCATAAGAGGTTTGGCTTCGGTTTTGAATCCGGAAACCAGAGTTCTAAAATTTCAATTTCGGAGAATATACATTCCGAGTTATATAATGATCAAACAACATACATCTCTAACATACGCAAAAAATCACCTTTAACAACTCAATTCGTACGTGCTGACTACAATTTTGAGGTTCATTAGTTTGTCTTTAATTTATCTATAAGTATGTATAATATGCCATATGTATGTACGTTTGGTTAATGTCCTTTCATCCATTTGATGATTTTCAAGTCTCACCACACTAGAGAGGATCCGCATCATCAGTCAAACCGAACCCCTTTCAATTCCAATTTGAAAATAGACAACATACCTAGCTAAGGACTCGTTTCGATTAACGACCGAAGAACAGGTTATAGATAAAAGGTAGATTCATAGAGTAATGCGCGTTAATATAATTACTTTTTAGTTTAACGGAAGGCAGAACATTTGTTGCAAAAGTCCTTTTCTCGGACTTTCATCGTCGACGTCGTCATAATCATTTTCATCGTAATTGTCGATCGCATTGTTATTGCTACTACCTTTATCACAAGTAATATCGGCAATACTTCGACGCCGCGTAAGAATCGGTTCGTTGTACCTAAACGGAAACGGTGGTTCCAATCTATGCTCGTAGAAGTTATTGTCGTTGGTATTTATTTCCCGTGGAAATTCCATCGTGATCAAGTCATTATGATTACGATAACGATGATGACGGCAGTCCGAAGTTGAGTTAGGGAGAGTCTGAAGCTGAAGCGTATCTGATCTATCCTGCAGGTCATGTAAATAGCGACGTTGTTGCGATTCTTGGTGCAGGAAGAATAGCGGCTCTTGTCACACGCAGTCCTCTAACGACATCAATAACGGATTCACGTACTCGAATCCTTCAAACTCGCTCTGGTCAATTTTATCGATCACTCTTCTGTAAAACGTTTTACAATAATAATGAATGTTCAAGTAAATAACACAAAACCTGAGAAATAAAAGTTGACAAACGAAATGAAAATCCAGAAACTTACGCATCATCCGGTGTAAGGTGAACAGGTTCGTCAGTGAATTCCGGTGGGAAATTAGCCAAATCTCTATCAGAGTCTAACCGTGGTTTGTAAGGCGGAGTGACTTGTTTTTGCTCCAACTGTAAGCAGACAATAGTAATTTGAGCATTAGTAGCATTCGCGGGCGCTCATAGTCAAACCTTTGGAAAAATCTAAATACATTATAAGAATACATACCATATCCCAATCAATGGCTTTAAAAAACGAGTGCCCGGCTATATCAAAGAATCCGTAAGATCCACAACCCAATCGTTCGACAGGATCTTTGCTGAGGAATCCTTTGAGAACGGAAGCTGCCTTGACGGAGAGCGATCTCGGGATTCGTATGGTTTTTTGTAAAATAACTTGGAATAGGTAATCCTCTGTGTTCTGGTCTGGATTTTCGGAAGCTCCGGCAATATCGAATGGACTGCGACCTGCCAACATTTCGTACAGCAGTACCCCGAGAGCCCACCAGTCCACGGAGAAACTGTAATCTTCGCCCCTCAAGATTTCCGGGGCAATATAGTTGGGCGTCCCGCAGAAAGTCGCCGTCGTGTCACCTTCCCGCACTCCTTCCTTACACATTCCATAATCGGTGAGCTTCACGTGACCCTCGTGATCCAGTAATACATTGTCCAGTTTCAGATCTCGGTAAATAATTCCTGTTTTGAACAACAATACAATGGAATTTGTTAATAAATCTTAACTGAACAATGCGATGCCACAATGTGATTTAAAGGGTAAATGATTCGACATTCTAACATCAATTTGTTGTAAGAATAAAGAAATAAAATTAATTTGACCTAGAAATAACGCTTAGGAGGTGGAGTGAAAAGAGAAAATGCCAATGAACGAAGGCCATTCTCTTACCTTTATTGTGCAAAAAGTTGAGAGCAAGACTGATTTCAGCAGCATAAAATCGAGCATGTTCCTCGGGTAAACGTCGTTGCCTCTGCATGTGGAACATCAGGTCGCCACCACGAACAAACTCGATGACAAAAAAGAGGCGCGACGGTGTTTGGAAGCAGGAATGAAGACCAACGAGGAACGGATGATTCGACGCCGTTTCAAATACGTGCTTTTCCGTCTGTACCCAGTCGATATCTTCATCGTCCGTTACCAGAGCTTTCTTTATCACCTTCATGGCGTAAATCCGCCGCGTACGTTTCAATTCGACCATTAATACTTTCGCGTAAGAACCTCGGCCAATAACTCTGATCAATTCAAAATCACTCAACGAATACTGCCTCTGTAATTCGATCATGTTATCCGATCCGGTTCCAGCCTCCAATGGTAACTCTTCGCCCTCATCACCCGGAGCTCCTGTAATTATAACGAGTCCATTAATTCTTACTCATTTTTACTTAGTAAAAAATCGACAGATCAACGAATTTGAGAATCGAAAGTGAAGGAAAAGTCTTACGATTACGGGAATGGTCTTCGACCGCTGCCAGCTCTGTAGATTCGTCATCAGGCTGTACGGCAGAAGAGCAATGCAGGGAATCCGATTGTTGTTGATCACCGTTTCTGTCCGTTGAAGGTGGTTCCGCTGTTTGAGGTACCTGCATGCTAAAGCATGGCTTGCCAACCACCTTGTGACACTTTTTGTGAACGAGGAGCTTGCATTGAATGCATTTGAAACCTTGCCGTCCCAGACCCCAGATACGATCTTGGCAAAACGCGCAAAATGCTCGCTGAAAAACCAGATAAATGTATGAAATGACCGTGAAAATCGATATATGAAATTCAAGAGGTACCAGCAATTGAACAAATCGCTTTCTCATTAACGGTTAATTAGTAACAATACGAAGTAAAAATTTAATATACACATATGAAGAAAAGGTGCTTCTTACTCGGTTGAAACGTTTTGCTTGAAAAATATGCCCATTGACTCGGTAAAGCTTTCTCCATCTTCGAGCACCACGCCTGTAGATACTTCCTTTAAAAAATAATATCAATTAACCCACTGATTGATCGTTTAAACGTAATAATTGAATTGACTTCCAGGCGAAATGTAAGTATTCACAATAAGTTGGCTGTCGTTCTTTCGGGGAAATATTGTTGAATATTGAAAAAATTCAAAAATTTTCATCTACCAAAAAATATCGTGATACTGATACATTGTTCTGTCTATATATTAAATACTTACTGTCTTCGCCTTGGCAGGGCATTCCTGGAGCTGCCGGTACATTTGGAAAAACTGTAAGCAAAAACAAAATATATTTCATTATTGAATTGTCAAAAGGAAAAATAGAATTATATAATAGTTTGCCTAATGCACAGGCATAATTGACACAGTGATCGAATTTCCAACACGTTCGCAATTAAAACTAGATATAAAAAGAAGGGAAAAATTCTTAACGTTAAGCACGAGAAGCTGTTTTTGTTTGTCAACTTCTACGAAATTTCCGAAAAGAAATGTAAACAGAACGGTAAGCAAAAAAACCTCTGAAAACAACAACAACGATCATAAAATTATTAGAGAAAAATTAATTACTTTCGAACCTGTACAGTGAAAAAAACAATACCAATTTTAGTCATTGCAAAAAAGATCGCAGATCATCTGCAAACTTGACTCATTAATTATTGCGAATAAGAAAAAAAAAAAAAAAAAGAAAAGGAACCGTTTGCAAATAATTCGACAAGCAAATTAAAATACTGGGTAAAAAAATCAAAATGGCCGGAGTCAACTCTCACTAGCGATTTAATATCGCCTGTAAGATTACATCAATCACTTAGAATTTGTCGAGGAATGATTGATGCGAGAGAAAATGATGGCAAGAAGAATTCAGTTACTGTTTCACTTTTCGTGAGAGTCTATAAAAATTGAGAATTCAATTCACGATGTTCGTTCGTATACAAACGCGCGCCTTTATTTCCTACGTAATAATTCTCTCTTGACATGAAACCTCGCGAGTCGTTCTCCCCCCCCCCCCCCCCCCCCCTATCTCCAGGATACGAAGATGATGTATGAAAATGGAGCCAACGGGCGAGTGGTTCGAAATTTAGGGTGTGGCCGGTGGCAATGGGTCGTCTACAATCGCATCGGCCGAGAAGGATCTAATTCGTTTATGAATTACCGTAGCAGCAGCGGCAGCAGCAGCGGCAGCAACAAATTTACGCATAAGAAACTTGGCCATAAAATTTAGACCAATAAACGCATCGATCCGTAACCCTGACCACACAGCAGCTTCCCTGCATTCATTCATCCCTGACCTCTCTCTCTCTCTCTGTCTCTGTCTCACTCTTGTGGCCGACAGGAGTGGGTAGAGATTCCCCGCAGGATCCTGTTCCAGCGTTACATACATACATTTATTTTGGCTTCATTCCCATTGCGTCGTTTCGCCACCCCCTTCACTCCTCTCTCTCACTCTCTCTCTCTCTCCCTCCCTCCCACCCACCATCTCTACTGCGGTATTTTCCCGTTATCAACGTGTGTGGTATACCTATATATACACCTGGTCTGGTATATCGGCAGGTTTTAAAAGGTGCGAGGGCGCTCTACTCCCCTAGTACCTAGGCACCATCTAGCCACCACTCCGAGTGCCATACCTGACCTTTAACCCAAACTGATAGATTCACCGGGTTAAATTACCCCCCCCCCCCTCCCCTTCCCCCATCCCTGCACAACTCCTTATCTTTCTCTATCACCCCACAGCGTTGTGCTGAAACAGATGGATCGTAGCGGAGTCAGACTAGAATGTTTACTTATGAGAAGAGCACGTTGAGAAGAATTGAAAATTTCCTCTCTCACTTCTCAATTTCAATCGAAAGTAACCGGTGGTCATGGAAACTTGACGACGTGGAAAAAAAAACACGTTGTTCCTAACGGTATTTTCAATAGTTGTCTGGAAAATTCTGAACTTTATGATAAACCTGATGGACAAATAAATTAAAATCGATTTCGATATTTTGTTTATAAATGCTAGCTTCTGCCTTTTGTTTCTATCTCTATTTGTTTAACCACAAGGTGATACGTACTGTTTCCACAAGTTCTATATCCGTCAACGTATATGTATACGTAAGATACATATAACTTTGAGTAAAAAGTTTTCTACCCCTTGGCGCGAAATGCTATAAGTTACATGTACGTGCTATACACGGTACACACCAAAGGGCAACCGCAGCCAAACTTTTATCCCGAGGATCTGAAAACTGCTAAAAGTTTTACGAATATATCTACACCCAGGTATACACCTATACAGACTTTGTTCGTATTGTCTGCTTCTTCTTCTCTCAGCTGTAACAGCGAATAACGTACGTGTGTCCAACAATAAGACGCATCTGCCGTCGTTCTGCTGCAGTGCCAGAAGAAGAAGAAGAAGAAGAAAAAAGAAGAAGATATAAACGAAGGAACTTCGAAAATCTTATATAACATACTGCTGCAAGTTAAAAGGATGAAAAGAAAAAAAAATCTTCTTTCGATTTTAAGTCAAAATAAGAACGAGGTTCAATAAACTGAGCTCAATGCATGTTCCGTCACTGATATAAAAATGATTATGCTCGCAACTGGCAAGAGATTGAACTAAATTTAGAGGCATAGCGAAGAGAATTAGTTTCTTAAAAAACAACTGTAAAAATACACGGAAACCGTGAGTTTCCTGTGTTCGCGACATTGAAATCCTCCAACTCTGAAAAACCTTGAAGTGTGATACGATAATCTCTCGCGTGATGTAATACCTACGTTACTTTATTATCGTCCGACCAACCTGCTATGGATTTGCCTTATTGTGTAAAAATCAGCAGTTGGCTCGTGACACATGCGGTTGCGGTATAAAATACATGCCGGGTATATAAATTCTGCGGCTTTAAAGATCTAACGCGCATAATATATGCGATGCGGTTACTACAAGACGTAATATTATAAATAGCTCATTGTCAGTCGTAATGTATAAAATACAAAAACAACAAGCACCTAAAATAGAAATTTATTTTTTCGAAACGGTCGATGAGAGAGAGAGAGAGAGAGGGTGGGAGGGGGGAGGTTCATCGGTAGCCCAAATGCAGAATTTCGACCCCAAATTCCGGAGTAGCTTCGGCCAGCATCTTGAATTTACGCATGTTTAAGTCGGAAAATATCGATCGTAGAGAAAAAAATTGCTAAAACCAAAGTTGTAGAGAATTAAATTTCCTACAAGTTTAGTTTTGATCATTTTTAGCGAAAACTTGAAATTGAGCGAGTTATTCGACTAAAAAGGAATCCCCCTCCCCCCCATAAATTCAAGATTAAAATGGTGGTATTGAAAAATTGTTATTTCAAATTGGTACATTCCAATTGGTCTAAAATCACTGTCGCGGTCACGTGTGATGCGGACAAGTTGGCGATATGTTTACTGGGGGCAAGTTGAAATTTGGCTTTTAATTATCACCTGAATTTTAAAACGGCCAGAACGAAGGGTAGAATGGAACAGGGCGTAGATATCGGAACTATCGAATCGTGCATGTGCATGCAGGTGACCTACTCCAGAAAGGCAATTACTACAGAGCTGCCATGCCTGCAGGAACGGCTATGAGTGTGCAGGACTCGCCCCCGTAATTACAATTTAATCGTCTTTTGTAATTAGCTGAAAACGCCGGATGATTAAGCATGGTTATACGTACTATACTACCTCCAATGCCCGGAGAAACTATGAATTAAATAATGGCGAAAGATGTGATTTATATCCGAAGTTATATCAACGCTACTGCAGCGTATCGCATAATTTAGAACGTTGTTTTTTATACATATATATATATATATATATAATCGTCGTTGTAGTATAATTGTGTTGATTTATTTTACACACCAGCTTACGTGTGTGTGTGTGTGTGTGTGTGCATGGGTATGCAAGGGTCAATTAACGTCGGAGTCATTGCGGGATTATGTGTACATTATGAGCCTACATGTCGAGCAGCGGTTATTGAATATTACATGTGCCTATGAATTTTGCCGACTAGGCGCCCCTCTCGTCGCAGGATACCCTCAACGCGTAATTAAATTCAATAATCAATGAGCTCTTCCGAGACTGTAGAACATGAATTTGTATACCTGTTTTCCGATTATATTTTACGTCGTGACGAAGTAAACTGTACAACGAATTATCCATCATTGTTGTAGAAGAATGCAGAGAGTCAGGCTTCAAGAGTGATTAATTGTGTGCGGAAATGTTTAATTATTAAAAAATAACGCCCGACCCGTGCTGATGTGATCGGAAGACTTGTTATTTTTTTATACAAATGAAAATGAACCAGTCGTATGTAATAAGCAATAATCAGGTCTCTTTTTGTGACGCGTCGTTACCGCTTATCGATCATCGGCGATCGATGATTGACGACGTATGTACACATCAGTCACTAACAAATCACTGTATCTTTAAGAAAAATGATTCACCGCCGTACCCGTGCTTCGATTTTCCGTCTGCGATCTCCAAAGGTTTTTGAACATATTGATCTGCAACGGCATACCTTTTTTTGCTCGCATGAAAAACGTGCGATGAAAAATTTTACAGCCAAATCACTGCGTTTGAAGAGCAAATAAATGTTTTAAAATCGATATTCAATTTCGTTTGCATAACGTACATCTCCAACTGTCGTCGATTTTTCAGATCAGAAACGAAAAACGAAGGTTCAAAGATCACCGACGACGAGAAAAGATTGTAAAATCGTATTAAAATAAATAAATAAATAAGTAAAAACAGTTGAAGATGTAATTATTATCGATTGTACGATAAAATATATATCCTCGAGCCCAGATCTGGGGGATAATGGTGAAATATGAACGTATGCACGTGTACCTTGGTCGTCGATGTTAAATCCGTAGGCCAATATGTCCTGACAGAGCATCGGGTAACCGTACATCATGGCAATCTTGAAAACGCTGTTGTTAAAACTAGCGAACGACATGTCGGTGTATTTAACGTTATTCAAACGCGGTGTGATATTTGAAAAACGATAACAATATAATCCTGATCCGCGGTCCGAGAATCGAGCGAAAATTCTCCATAGCGAACGACACGAATATGTTCGATTACACACCGTAACGAATCACTTTTTATTAACTCCCTCTCTTCCGATTCGCCTCGTTCCCGTATTGTTTCTTAAAAACTTTAAACACGCGTCGGGTGATATACGGGAGAATTGTTGTCGTCTATAGATATAAAAGTGTCACATGCAGCGGTTGGTTGAAACCAGTTAAAACCGACGGCAACTCGCGCACTGCGATCCAAAGTATTTTATTCAACCCAATAAACTCGACTTAACTGATCGAATCTCTTTCGCCCTACGTAGAAAATACGAGCCAAGAGCGTGTCAAATTCTTGTTACTCGTTATTCCCGCCAGCGCGGATCCATTCCTCGACAAGACCGGGGTTATTGTCGTCACAGCGCGCGTTGTTAATCGTCGTTGAAATTAAAGGGCGAGAGAGGTAAAAGATCGACCGGAAGTGTCAAAAATCCATACCAACGATACGGCGTAACACAAGGCACCGATGCGATAATGCCTCTTCCCACCAAAACACAAACTCCTCGCAAAACCATTTCGCCTCTGCAACGGCTGTAATATTATTATCTGTATACGCGCTACGCCGTTTCTACAGCCCGTATATAATACACACCAGATTCGTACGACGCTCTGGCGAGATAACGCCGCTCGCCCTATCATCGACGATACGTACACACATTTTTTAAACCGTTGCTGGTTTTTTTTTTTTTTTTCTCTCTCTCTCACTATTTATTTTGCCCCTCCCTACAACCATCCAAGTCCACCACGCCTTATCGGTTATCGCTACGCACTGCGAGAGAGCGATGCTCGTATACGTGTGTGTGTGTGTGTGTGTGTGTGTGTGTGTGTGTGTGTGTGTGTGTGTATCTATAATATATAAATACACACACAGAATATAGCATTACTGTAGAGCTTTCGCTTGAATTTCGTACAAACAGCGCACACACCTGGAATCCGCGATGATCGTCGTTCGCACGATATTATATTATTATTATTATTATTATCATTGTTATTTTGAAAAGTTTATACACGGATAAGAACACGTGTTACGTACGCATATGTATACATATTACGTGCGTATACTCGGAACGAAATAAAAGAAAAAAATCTACAAGTTCGGAAGATGGAAAAAAATTTTAACCGCGCTCTGTGATTAGTAAAAATTATTTCTGTCCACCGCGATGAATTAAAATTCAATAATTTACTTCGCGCCGATGGTGATGTTGTGATGACGAAAAAAAAAAAAGTGCGTCGCTGTAGTTTAGGCGTGTGAAATTATTGCGAGGATTTATGAATTTTTGTAGCGTGGGTGTGTTGTTCTACAAAAATCGATAGGTAGTATAATTCCATTACTTTGTGATTTTTTCATTTTTAAAGAGACTCATATTTTTGGAATGAAATTAAACCGTTGAGTTACAGCGGTAGGTGTTCTTACCATCTGTTTATATCGATTTTTTGTTTATTTTGAGAAATTTTCACTCGTATTTCTTTACGGCTTTATGCTATTTCTGATAGTACGCTAACAGGGCCTTCGATAATCGAGAATCATTGTTGCGCTGTAATGAAAGTTATTATTCTTAGAAACGAGTTGATTGAAAAAAAATCGTGAAAATTGAAGGAATAATCGATTTCCAAGAAAGTTACCCCTCTGCACATATACACGTTTTACATAAGTTATAAGTTTTCGGTGTCGCTGATTACGAATCTGAAAGCCGAGTTAAAAAATTCACGATCGCGGATCCGATATGGCGGACGAAAACTTCCAATTCGATCGAATCTGGAGAAAAAACCTCTGTTCAACGGTTTTTGGGGTCGGTGATTACTAACCTGAAATCAGATTTTGAAAATTCAGTACGGCGAATGTAATCACCGCTGCATAGAGTTTTTTGACTATATTCGATCAAATTTGAAACGTTCGGATCCGGCATCTTGAATTTTTGAAATGTGATTTCAGATTCGCAATCAACGGCTCTAAAAATCAGAAAAATACTATCTTGCGATAAAAGTTAAAAGCTCAGCACGATGATGTGTAACTCAAGTGGTTGAGAAGTACCGATTTTCGATCAACCAGCCTCGTTGAAACAACCCGAGACGAATGCGCGGATGAAATCACACAGACACTCGAGTAAACATTCACATCTTATTCCCTTCCAACGGTCGGCTGAAATTAATGACTGAAAATGTACTATACCGTATACCGTGTGAGTGAACCTTGACGATGATACAGGACGTCGGCATTGTCGTTTGTTCCCTTTGTGTCGGCGGACGATTACTTTTTTGGTATTATTATGCCTGCCTGCGTAGAAATAGTCGAGGCGCAAGCACCGCGGAACGCGAAAATAGTCAAAGAACCAACGACTGGCCCTTGGGCTCCATACCCGCGTACATATCCCTTTGTCACGTGTAAGTACGAACGAAAACCGTGGAGCAGACGTGCCAGCAAGGCCGGCAAAGAAGCTGGCTTCGGGCCAAATTAAAACGGCAATGTTCGCTTTTCTGGGGAAGAAAACATGCTGCAATAAACGTTCGAATGCCACCTTGTCGGATACATTTGCACGAACAATCGGGTCGCTATTTGATTGTGAGCCATGTTTTTATCTTCCTTTTTTACCCCCTTCGCGGTCTGTAATAAGAATCTATGCACGACGTGCTTTCGGACTTTCACGGGACGAAAAAACCGAGTGACGATACAAATCGTCAGAAATTAAGAACACGTTTTGACCAATATTTGGTAAACAGAAACGAAAGGACATGGAATTTTGTACTGTCAGATTCGTCGTTACTGCCTCCTTCTTTTTATATCGTAGATGGTAGGGATTGACGTTACCTACGTTTTGATACAAAACAAGCCGAAATAAATTTTGATCCGCACATCTACAAAATGTGTTGTGGAATCGGCGGATTGGAATGGTCTTTCTGAAATGTGATATTGATCGGAGGGTTGAAAAATCAGATACCCTTTAAAGTCAGGTTCGTTTACACTTTGCGGTTAAACCGATTCGTATAAATAAATCATGTTACTGTAAACGAGTATACACGTAATACTTCTTTTGATATTGTGTAATATTTCAAAGATCCGGTTTTGACGCAGCGCGCGAAACGATGAGAAAATATATTTATACGGAATGAAATTAACTGAGACAGAAAAATTCAAGATTATATTCTTACATGAAGCGTAAACAATCCTCAATAGCTAAATCTCAGTCTGCGTGGTATAACATCATTGCAGATTAAAATTAGTGAGTTTAGTAAAGCGTAGATGTTATAATTGCGACTCGTGCATAACGACGAAAGTTCTAAGTTTCTCAAACTTCTACTACAAGTTTCCTCATCCTTCTCCCGAAGCCCACCGCCCTGATTTCACTCCGCGGTGTATAAGGTGTATAAAAATTATATACAAGCGCGAAACGAGCTCTGCGAACATGTTTTATGAAAAGACAATTATCTTCTACCCTCCTCGATCAAGTAACTCTTACAACTTTGACTCCTTTCAACAACTGCGAGAAATGTAAAACTATAATTAAGAGAGGCTTGTACGAAAGTAGGGACATATCCGAATGACAAATTTCTAATGATTGTTCCAATGCTTTTGAAACATACGGATGTCATCCGTGCTGCGATGTCGAACTTAGATTTTCATTAACCATTTTGTTTCTTCAATTTTCAATATGTCGTTGATAAATCGGTCGAGTAATATCTGCAGCGTATATAATCCGGCAAAGCGAATATGGAAATATTAAATATTTTCCGGAATACGGTTCCACAGAGAAATCGCGATGAACTCCCGCAGGAAACACGAGTATTCCCCCGGGATATCCAGATGCGCATAAAACTCCAGATTACGGAATTAAAAAACGTCCAGCTGGAGGTTATATTAAAGCAGCCTCAAAAACGGATGAAACTGAATTTAACCAGACGACGTCGACTCAAATTCGTTATAAAAATGTAAAATTCTCCGACTTCTCATAACGCAAAGTCTGCATGTTTAAGATCGAAAGTGAAACAGTTCGACCCGGCGTCATTTTTCAAGTAGAATTACGAATCTGTTATTACTCTACTTTTCTTTTCTTCAACGTAAAACGAAGACGAATCCGGTAAAATAAGAAATTCTAACATCGTCGAGCTGGGAAAGAATTTTGCTAGACCGAGGAATTCGAAATATGTCGCGTAAGAATTCCGCGATGTTTTTAGGGGAGAGAATAGTGGGAATAAATTTCTTATACACGTATAAGCCCGTAGATACGGATGAACGTAAAAGGAAGTCGAAGTTTGAGAAGTGGGTTTTTGGTTACATCTTGTTAAACTTTACAGGGTCAAGTTTAAGCCTTGAGGTTAAGACCTTGACCTGATTCGCTCAAGACAGTTTAACCGTCACCGTGCAGGTGAACACGTTTCATCCTGCCAGCGTGTATGTATGCACTGTATAAACGCGACCAACTGCGGATCTGGAACAACCGCGTTGAATTAACCGGAAACGTAATCGATCCCGCTTCCCCGCATGGGATTTCCGATCACTGATTGACCCTATGCGCCATTACGTCTAGCTGATTATTTATTATTAATATTGAAATTAACAACGCTATCGTAACGATTCATGCTGAGGAAAAACCGTTATTTTGCGATTTTGGAATTGTCTGAAATTCCGTAAACCATAATAAAACAAAACACACTCAAACATCGAAATCTTAGGTCCTTAAAAATCATTGTAAAATAAAGCAAAGTAAGAGTGATTTTTTCCCCAACCTTTTCGTTACGATAAAACTGTTACTAACTTCAACCTCGTGATTACTTGACCTTACGGAGGAACGTTAAGATCGATTTTAGTTTCGCCCCTTTCTACGATCGAATTAACACCGAGAGAACTTTTTAATTGTGATAACTATGTAACGGTAAGTTCTGAGTAGAAAATGCGATTAGTTTTGTGGCTGTAATAAGAAAATCTGGTACGTGGTCCGGTTCGTTATAATAAGCAAACACATCGAATATTGCAATAGGCAGAAAATATAGTATTAATCACAGTAAATCGTTACTTTTACCACATTTGCTCTTTGTAATTCCAACGATATTTCCATCGTTACTGTAACGATACGAATTTCAAAAAAAAAAAAAAATCCATGAGCTGTTGAAAAAAAAAAAAAAAAAGAAAATTAAATTATTCTCAGCATCTGGAGTACGTTTATATTTAAACTATTGTCACGACGATTCGCGGACTTTCTGTCGGGTGATCAACGACTGTGTTTATGACCGAATTGCTAATAGCAGCAAATCCGCAACGGTCCATCCTAGGTGCACGTAGCACATCCTACACGAAGCATTCAGCCTCTCATTGTCAGTATTGCGTCATACGGATGAGTACCAACACTTTCTGCGGAAAAATACCTGACATTGAGCAAATAAGCAAATAAACAGAGAGATATTGTTATGTTTGTTACGCGGATTAAGATTTTAAACTATGGAATATTAATCACTTTCACGCTGTTGTTCAAACCAAAATTCATTCGGCGAAACATTCCGCATCGAATATATACGCAACGGTCAAATTTTCGCGTTCGATATAAATAATTCCATCGTAATTGTTCAACGATCTGATGCAGAGTATTGATTCGACCCAATTAAAGATCGGTGATTAATGAAATTAGCCAATTGTATATGATCAGATGAGGTAAATTTTTTCTGACCTTAATTCAATTCTTGCGGTCATAGTATTTATAATTCACGTGTGGCAGATCGATATTTCCTGGGTCATGCTAATTCTAAATACCTATGCAAGTGAATATTTTCGATTCATGAATCGAGCTTTCGTTTTTCCGTTAGTGTTATGAAATCTTTGTGATGTGTCGAGACGCTATTCACATTTCCAATTTTCATGACCATCCTGTGCCGTGTTTACTGTGAAATTATACCTGGAGACCTGCGTAATATATTTCAGATATGTATTTAGGAAAATGGATGTACCGGGTGTACGGTTGACTAGAAAAAAAAAAAAAAAAAAATTACGAGAAAACAAATTTCTCACATGCCGATGTGGAGACAATTAATTACTAAAAACAGACAAATAAATTATTTCTAATTATAACGTGTAAAATGTTGAATTACTCAATGTTAAAAATACGCGCATTGCTTTCATTAAATTAAATTCAATCAACATCTGCAATTGCACCTTTTTCATCCGTCTAAAACTCTGCTGACTAACCTGTACATCCGACACATCCAGCTTCAGTATTTTATGGCGTTTACTAAAATTACATATATCTTCGAGTCCCCGGTGATTATACGCATAATTATCGTTTCTTTTTTAAAGAAAATATGGTCAATAGCGGACCGAAAAGCGTGAACCAAAGTAAAAATATACAGTGCGCGAAATGACGCAGATTATCCTCTTGTCTCAGAACATTTCTCCACAACCTGGACCGTGTCCATTGCTCAAAGAAAGTAAGAAAGAGAATCGAAAGTCTCGATTATAGGCGTAACGAAAAAGAACCGTGCACAAACGTGACGTTTCAACTCGGATTTGATCGGCGTATAACATACGCAAATACGCAATCGTAACGTGAAACGTCGTAAACATGCGGTTGCAGAACACATATGAGAAGAAGAGAGGTAATCCTCTGGCGTTACGCGTGAAAAACAACACGGCGGGTAAATGAAACTAAACAAATATACCTAATATAGATCTACCAATTGTACCGTTAGACTCTGTCGAGTCTCTGCCAGGCCACGACCTACCCCAGGTGATGTTATTGAACCTGCCGAATTGCGCGGTACCACCTGCAGCAGGACCGGCGGCCGAATTTGCGGCAGCGATAGCGGCGGCGTAATCCCCAAGGTTCGATCCCGGGGCAGAGTTGGCGATATTTCGTTCCTGGGTGTTGCAGTGCCCGTGAAGAAGACACCCGGCGGCGAGGGTGTTCGAGGCATAAATAAGATCGACGTCGTCGTGATCGGGATCGTCGGACTCGTCGTCGTTGTTGCCGCGAGGTAAGTTGTGCCGTCTGGTGGTCTGAACGCCGGCGGTTCCGTCCTGGTGAACGTACGCGGCGTGGGACTCGTCCTCGGCGGAGTCGCTGCAGGGTGAATTAGACGGGAAGACGACTGCGCTGGTCCCCGGAAATCCGGCACCGGGAGCTCGGGGAAGAACTGCCGCCTGGAGCGCGGCGCCCTCGACGACGGAGGCGCGTCTCCCGGCCGCGGCCGCCGCAGCGGCTGCCGCGGCCGCGGAATACGAGTAGAACGAGCCGCCCTGTATCATGAGCGTGCACGGGGCATCCTCGACCGCGTTCCCGACGGCTGACGACATCTCGCATCCCTGAATCTGCTGCAGCGTCGAGGCGCCCTGAAGGAACTCGGAGGCGGCCGGCGTCGTCTGCTGCTGTTGTTGGCTCTGCTGTATCGTCTGCTTGTCCTTGTCGCGCCGGGGCGACCGGCCCCTGTCGGCGACGGAAGTCGCGTTCCAGTAGCCCCAGGCCATTTCGGAGCGTTGTTATGTCACAGTACCTGCACGCTGCTGTGCCGCGGACGGCTCGTCGCGACAATTCGCTACGGTCACGGCGCACCGAACGAACCTCCGCACCTCCGACGGAGCGTCTCCGGGTTCTCAGCGACGACTGGTGCCGCAGCAGGCCCGGCTTGAAACCGAGCGTGATCCGACACACCTAGATTTTTCCTTTCCTGAAGGAGGCGGAGGCGGTGGTGGAGTAGGAGGAGCAGGCCGAGCAGCTGAGCCGAGGCGACGCTCGGAGGGAGAGAGTCGGCGAGAGAGAAGAGAGGGAGAGAGAGAGAGAGAGAGAGCCGGTGGAGGAGGACGTCGGGAAAGGATGTCACCGGGCCCTGTCCACGCACCGTAATAATTCCCCTGCTGCGGAATAAAAAAGATTCTATAACAATGCCAGTGTACTATATACTACGGTATCAGCGATCGAAACAACGAGAGTCCACGGAGTCAAATTTTCTTTCGCCTCTCTCTGCCCCCGGGGACGGCGACGAGGATAAGGCGACGCAGGATTGCTCGTGGCGCGTTTCGGGGGCGGCCCGAACCCCCGTTTAGCGGGGCTCTGCGGTGCAGGGTGAGTCACGGGGCGCGATACGAGAGCGAGGTACTCCCGGAGAGGACTGACGACGACGACGACGAGGAGGAGGAGGAGCAGGTCTCGTACGTCTTCGCCGCGGCGTTTTACTTTCCGGGGGGCGGAAGGGGGGCGGGGTGGAGGTTCCGTGCACGCGAAGTGGGTAATCAGGGCGAGTAAGATATCGACTGCAGCAGAAGCTCTACTGCTGCTGCCGCCGCCGTCGACGTCGACGTCGACGTCCGGCGCGCCTCTCACGGCGCAAACGCGCACGCAGCTTTTCTACTACCCGTGACGCTCATACCCCGCTGGTATATATACAGTATGTACGTGTCGCCCTTCTTCAGTCATGCCCGCAATCGTTGCAATGTGTGCAAGGTGTGTTGAAAAGGTAAACCGCTAGCAGCTACCAGCCTGTCCGCCTTACGGATGGATAGAGGTGGGCGAATCTACCTGCCTGCGTCGCGTTGCGTCGCGTCGCGTCGCGACGCCTCGCTGCTTCGCTGCCTCTCTCGTCTACCTATTGCGAAATATTCAATTTTACAAGGGCCGGGCGAAGCGGGAATTATATTTCACACACCGTTGAGAAGAAGTTTATCCTTTGTGATAGCTCCCAGGTAGAACACACTTTTAGATAAAGCTAAGCGATGGTCTATAATACGCATATTAACCGTAATGAATGGATTTTACGAATGTTATTCGTATTTTAGACGTTGACAATCAAACTGTAAAATGAGTGAACTATTCTTTGAAATGTAACGTGGAATGAAAAAGGAAAAACTGTCGTCGCTGGAGATCCTTACGCGTATCGCTTGCGTTGTTGAAGAAATCGCGCGGCGAGCGTGGGAAATCAAGGAAATCGTTGCAAGTCTTGCGGATAAACGGCAAATCGCGTCCATTGATCAACGTTCTATATTGATTCCCATACCTTGTGTCGCGCGCTTTCGTTGATTTCCCAGCGTTTGAGGTAATTTTCAGCGATATCTTGTGATATTCTGTGATTCTACTCGATTCGGAAATCATTGGGAATCAGGTATAACAATGAAAACACGAATGGTAATCACTCATTCTATTTTCCAGGCGGCTAGAAAATTCTAGTTAAATGTGTAATTATGTATGAGTACGATTTCTTATTTTACAAATCATCGGTCGGTACTGCTGGCTCGTAAGTTTCTCATACAAGACTGAAAATGGTCTGATCGATTTGGCAGACAAAATAAACAAAGGTTTGATTCATAGTTCAACTATACCCACTTTACATTATAGTGAGATACGACATTCAAAAATTGTACCATATTATTCACCAAGTTTTCAGACTATCCTGCCTCTTCGTTCCCGTTTCTTTACGCTGTACATACACAATGGTTAGATTGATAACTACGTCCTAACAAATGCAACGACGATGTTCATTAGATCCTGATATCCGTGTCGTAGAGGTTGAAAAAGAGCGACGCCGACTCGCTCTCGGACGGTTGGTCGATAAGTCAGAGAACGACGTTGGTATTACTCGATTAAATCACGATTGAGGAGGAATCAAAATCGTACGATAATTAGCAATCAGAGACTGCAGTGCGGTTCTCCTACGAGTTTCATTTATTCATCGGAGAGTAAAAAAGTACCGCCGTTGCTAATAATTCGAGAATCAATGGCAATGTCACAGTAGGTACTGGGTTACATGCAGCGGTTTACGAATTCAAACGAACCTCAGTAATCGTCGACGTATCAAACCTTGCATCGTGAAAAATTTCCACGACAAAATATTAATCCTATATACGTCTAAAATTCATATTTCAATAAGAAATGTGAAAAATAAAAACTAATTTATAATCGTCGTTAATGCAGCGGTGTAAACAACGAATTAGAGTTTCCAATTTACGACGCACAATATGCACGTTAAACCCATTGTAGAACCCGTATTCTAATTTTCACAACAATTCATTCCTCCTCGACTTTCGCAATGAAATAAAATCACTGCGTAATACATATACAGCGACGTCGAACATATACCTGGACGATTGTCCCACGTCTGTTAATCACTTTGTTACTCGTTACGTATACGTGCTTAAGAACGTTTAACGCCTAGTGATTTGAATGCTCGCGTGAATGCTTTGTTTGCCCTCGTTACAGACCGACATATTATAAATACACGTACGCGTCTGTGTGTCTGTATTTTTGTTTAAAAAAATAATTAACACCCGTTCACAGCCGATGTTAATGAATGTGAAACTGCAATTGGTTACATTATACGTTACAAAAGACTCGGGATTTAAAAGCCATCTAAATCGTTATTGTGCATTTCCGTAATGTACGTATGTTCGATAACCAAAATCTTCACAATACAATTGTTCTACGGTATTCTATAACTGTTTGAACAAGGATAAGTTGTTTTTTTTTTCGCTCTTTTTTCACCAACTTTAAAAATTAAAGTACCGCAACACAGCGTGTCGCTCTTTTTCCATTTTTTTCTCGTACGTGCACCCGTACTCGTATAATAATAATATAATAATATAATAATAGTATAATAATAATAATAATAATATAAGTAGTAATGAAGGAACAAATTCAAGCCCACTAGAGGCAGCAGAAGCTGTTAGGCGATGTTGACATCCGCGGAGCAGCAGCAAGTACCTTTAAATAAGGCGACCAGGCAGTAGTAGCTGCTGGGTCACCAACGAAAACGCTGAGGGTGTCAAGGCCAATTACAAGCGTCAAGAAACACGAAACGTCCAGAAGCCCTCGAGAGTTTCGTTTACACGCGTACAACATGCAGATGTATGCACGTGTGTATAATTTTACGGCGAAGTAGAAACGAGAGGCCGCGACGTCTGTTTCCGTTTGGAGAAAAATTCACTCGATATATATATATGACTTTTTTTAAATCGCATCAATTGGAATATTAGATCATCGCGAGAAATGTATTACTGCGTAGATTGTGGTTAATTCTAGATGTTAAAATTTTCCATCAGATAGTTACCGAGGGGTAAAATGACCGTCGTTACGTGACTGACAAATCCAGGGTGATCAAAATTTCGATCGGTAATCTCAAAGTATACACATCCCGCGTAATCAGCTACAAAGTAAAAACAACAAACTTTTACAAAGTGATGAAAATATGAAAGTAAATTAGCGTATAATTTTCATTAGGTACAACGGATTATAATCGTTGACTTGCGCGTTCTAAACATGAGATAATAAGCACGCGTCACAAATAACAGACGCCGGGGGCCATTCATTAATTACGTACGGGTCCCGAGGGGGAGGGGGGGTTAAAAAATCTCTACGTGCCCTTATCTTGGGGGGGGGTCAAAAATTACCAAAATCGTCCTAACGTAATTAACGAATGGCCCTCCGCATGCGCATATACACCTTTTACGCTGGCAAATCTCGTCCAACAAGTGGAACTAAGGCGAGAAAAATTGTCGTTGTACGACAATTTTAAGTTTAAATTGATCTCCAATTATAATCGTCCAATAAAATGATATTACTTACAGTATATTCGCGTTTTCGTACGCGAATGAAATTGTTATCCTCGAACTTCCAATTCGAGCGTAAGCGTTTTCAACTGATCCCATGCAATAAATTGCTGCTCGAAGAACCGTTCTGATTAATTGTAATAAAAGTCAAGACGAAAGTAGGAACGGAATGAAATAAATGAAAGTGGGTAGGTTGGTAGGAGGGTGACTTCTTCGCTCCTCGATGACGCTAACGCGGAGTAGGTATATAATTTACCGTAGGTATATGTAATTATGTACGTACATAGGATTGGTGGGAATAGGCGTTGGAAAATGAGATCGAGACCTTTGTGTACGCCTATGTGTACGGATTTGTGTGTGTCGGTAAAGGCGAGAAGCCGAGGAGTCTCGGGGAGATGAGAGGCTCTTCACCTTGCAGAATTCATACCCGAGGATTATTGTATGGAATACAGAGCGGAATTGTAACACAACGAGAGCGACAAAGGAACAACACAAGGAGTGCCTCTCTGACTAATCCTTCACCCTGCAGCTGCATTATCATTGACCTATATTTATCCGATGCACATGCATTATGCATATGTACGTACGTTGCGTAAATAAAGACGCGTTATTTCTTACTTCAGAGGTTCTTCATCATCAGAGACTGATGCGCGATCGTCGTTATTAGGCGTTGTTATTCTACCCCGAGATTGTTGCTGTGACGCAGGGAAAAAGATAACGCAATCGTCTTGAGGAATTTTTTTTTTTTTTATCGCTTCCCCCTCTCTTGCCGCAATCACGCATACTTACGTAAATCGAAATATATCACGAGTCATTTGATCAGGGTGAATCTCCGCGGTTAATAACCGAAATCGCAAATTTTTTCACTACTCTTTTCAATTACTCCGACCCGTATACAAGAATCCTATTATAGAATTTTTAATCATCGAACGATTGCGAATATGTATTCACTTCTCTAGTAAATTTCAAACGTTTCTATACATATGTATATACATATATACATATATTGTTTGTACAGCTCTGCACGACCGATAATAATGAATAGCAAGTGTCAATCTCTCAGGTCTAACGTTATTTTAGTATACAATATTGATCTTTTGCTAGCACCGTGTTTTACGTAGATACAACATATGTTTAAACATTGACGCAATATCCGTCGTGACTTCTGATCTCTTAACACTTGCACGTTTAGAATTGCTATTATGCCGATGAACATTGTCCGCAGCGTTATTTTGTACATGGTACATGCTTGTTGATACTTATTCCTCGTGTTTGACAAATAGATGAAGATAATTTTCAGCAAAATAATAAAGAATAGAAATAAATGGAAATGAGTTATAAAAGAGGTATAGAACTGCTGAAAATATGGAAATTAATTAATTAAAAAAAGTTTCGTCAAAGTTTTTCTATTTCTTTTATTGTCCTCACCTCTCCGTTATTGTTTTTTGTATCGATACGATGACCAGACATCCGTTGCCAAAGATGGTTAAAAAAAATTACTCATAATAATAAAAATAACAATAAACTTCTTGCGTATCGAGAGGAAACTTTTGTACGCTAGTTTAATACAGAAAAAGATAAGATGTTCAGAGCAGAATGTTGCCGAGTGTTCGGCTTCAGGACTCGGTGAAATAAAAATGTGTAACGAATGATTGAAAAAAAAATGTAAACGTTCTTTGAAATTGATAATATACGTGAAGATGAGGGTGACGTAATTAAACATCTGACTGATTGTAAGCAAAAAAATTGACGAGTAATTGGAAAAGAAAAAGTGTTTGTTTACACGAACATATTATGTACGTATAATTATTAACAACGATCAATTTATTATCCGTGCACACGTGTGTAATACAACACAATTAATATAAGTATATGTATTACATACGTGCACATCGTAACACCCACCTTCATTCATGCCGGAAGCCAGTTTGAGAAAGAGGAGGCACACTTTGTTTTTACTGGAAAATCGATTCTCCTCAGTCAGCTGTTCGAATATGTAACAGCACGGGTACATGATGCATGTATACGTGTGTGTGTGTGTATGTTTGCATGTATATATGCGTGTGGTAACGAACGACTCGGTATTACAAGAGGAAAAAAAAAGAAAGAGAGAGAGAGAGAGAGAGAGAGAGACGTGTGGGGCATGTAAGTTGAAACGCGGACGTTGGATGTCTGCTCGTTAAATAAACATACACCACATTCATATATACGTAAGTTTTAAACTTTTAAAACACATTCCGTCCGCGGTCCTCGGCGGCACCGGTAAAGATGTATAGCGAATAACGGTTAGCGTTAGGTAACCGTAACGTGTAAAGTATAACACATGCATCCACGTTCTGCGCCACCATGATATACGTATAGGTATGTATATGTTACACACGTGCATACAGTCGTATACGCAGATGGGGGGGGGGGGATAAATAAAACAATGTAAAAATCGAGACGAAGAATACGAAAACGAAATTCAATGAAATTTTTTCAACAACTGGCGAACGATCTTATCGACAAGTTTACTCGCTGGACAGTTATTTGCGTCCCGGAAAAAAAAATCTCAATACCGAAAATATCCTTCTATTCATGATACCGTATAATCCGAAAATGAAAAAATAAACACCTACCGTGACAATTTATTGTTGCGCTGTGAATTCGTTTCTTTCGAATTTTATTTAACATTTTCACGCGGTCAATCGGTTTTGGTTTTGGTGCAAGAGAAATTTAGAGGAAAAAACAATGAAAAGCATTTTGTCATCCGTTTTAACAAAGCCGACGGGAAAAGATACCGATCAAATACCTGCTACAGAAAAAAAAACACACGAATTCGTGGTTTCTTCCTGATTCATAGCAGTATGAAAAAATTGTACAAAACGGAGAAAGAAAAATAAACGTTCTTACACAGCCTCTTGGCCGTTAAAACTGCGTGCTCATCTTCACCGCGATGTGACGTCAAATCGGGTGCAACGTCACGCGACAACTAAACGACCCGAAACTAATTGCCCTACACGATCTTCCGGTTGATTGTATAAAGTTTACTCAACAAGGCGAAGTATTCCTTCTGTTTTTCATCTTACTATTTTCGTACTATTACTATATTCAACTCTTTGATCTTTATTCCATCGTTTTTCTCTCGACTCGCGTAACAAGCACGAGGAGTATAGATAAAAGTGATAGACGAACAAGCTTTCATTAATTTATGTAAGTTGCAAAAACAAAAACAAAAAAAAAAAAGAGAAGGAATATGTGAAAGATATGCAACAACCTAATCGCAGTTTAAAAGAAAAAACGATAAATAACGAATGAATCGATGACAAAAATGACCATTTTAGAACGGCGTAAGACTTTAACGAGCATAAAGTATTCTTCGATGGTGAGTAATCTTGCCCTCCCTGAGACGAGATAAAAAAGAAAGAAGAGAATAAAAAGAAGAAATCAACGAACGACGGTGCTTATCGTTGAAAAACGGCCTTCTGCGGCCTTCTGCGGGAAAAAGTGGCCCAGATGCATTTTTAATGAGTTTAGCGGTCGCGGCGTGAAGCGAGATAAAGGATAAACTGACCGTGTATCGTGATTTCCGTGTCCTTGTTGAGCTCGTAGAGGCGCAGCGCCTCGTCGAGTTCCGGCTGCGATCCTATCGTGCAAGGATCGCCCTCCTCGTCCACCCATTTCATCGTGAACTGATCGTTCTGCAGCTGATCCGGTCCCGTTCCAAATCCGCAAATACTCCGCATTTCGTCGCGCAGTGCGTCCACCGACATTCCCGTACCCGCAGGCACGTAAGTTATTTGTACCTCACTGTCGAGAAAAAGTTAACGATTATCTCTTGTTTCGTAGCCAGATATTTTATCGATTTTTTGAAATTGTAAATCGTGATTGAAGGTTTCGACCGTTTCATGAGCCGATATCGTAACATAACTCGGAGATTAGAAGACAGCTCTTTCTCTCTCTCTCTCTCTTTGTCTCACTCTATTTCTTATTTCCGCTTACATCTTTCCTCAACCTTTCAATTCCTTAATCTATTTTACCATTTTCGCGAAAAAGCGAAAGGGTGAAAATTTATATTTACACCACGATATATTGGCATTGAAATATATAAATTATCCCTACTCCAATACAATGCCTATTTTAAAACGACCACCTGGGAATTTCTTGACAAATACAATACTGCACTGACAATGAGTCATACTACAAGCTAAACGACAGCTCATTCTAGTAAAACACTGTGATGACAGTTTTAAAAGAAATTGGCCTGCTCGAGTGTAATATCAAACCAATTCGAAATTCGAAGTACAACTACTTTGGTACCTAGAAGAAAAAAAAAACTGCTCAATTATTTATCCTTACTGTACATCGATTAAAATATGGATTATTCTTTGAGGATTTCGTAAATTGGGGACAAATTCGTTGCTCTATTAAATTTTCACGGGAACGTAATCATGCAATCGCACAATTAAGGCGATGCGGCGATGAGGATTCATCAGCACGGTGCTTTGTCGGTAATGAGAAAAAAAAATGTGTAAAAAAAACAAAAAGAACTAAGTAGTCAACGAAAACGAAAGAGCGTTACCCATTGTAAACAATTTTGACTCGTATCTCGTTGTCGGCGTCGCCCGTCTGCGTTGGCATTCTTCAGACTATCTTGATTATTCCGGGTTGACTGAGTCCCCGGTTTTTCTTTCGGTGATACTCGCTCAGGGTCTTTTCTCGATCTCCCTGTCTCTTTCTCTCTCTCTGGGTAACTGAAACGACGATGAGGATGATGATTATCACTCATGCAAGCGGGAAGATGCGGCTAAGAATCTGTTCGATTGGTGGGCGGAATGAAACAAGTGCGAGCTGAAAAAGTTTCGTACGAGTTTTGAAGCAAAGCGCGCGCAGCGTGTTTACGAATTTTCGAGCGACACGCGTCCAGGTGCCGCCGACAAGGTTTTCTTTACTATAATACCTAATAACGATGCGATGCGATGGCAGAACGGAACGTTGAGCGAACGGCACCCGACTCGCGAGAAGTTTTGTCGAAGACTAAATGGGCAAGAGACGAGCGGAGACAAAACGTGACGATGAGAAAACGCTCGGCGTTGCGGATGGATAAATTCCTAGGCGGGCGACGCTCGTGACGATGAGGTTTAATTCACCCCTCCGTCGGCGCCAATTAACCTTATTTATTTGTGCCTGACATCGTCGCTTAATGCGACTGACTCACCGTATTCGTAAAACAATAAAACACGCTCGCCCGGTTTAAATATCTCTTCCTCGATTGACGTTTTCTGCACCTCTGTATTGTCTCTGGGAGAAACGTTACCGGCGGTTACGTTACCGCTTATTCCTATTTACCGCTTGAGAGTGATCTTGATACGCCTGCTGAAAGTCGACTGTAAAATTGACGTTTCTTTTTAAAACGATAAACCAAATATAACGGCATCAAATTAAGAAAATCAAACACTTTTCGAGCGCGGCTGACGCACTGTCACTTGCCAGATGCCATCTTTCGGAGAAACAACATGGCCGACTACCATCAACGCATGCTACCCAGATGGCGCTGCTGTCCGAATCACCGCAATTTTAGTTCGCTTTCGCGCCGCTCGATTCAACGGTCGCAGCGCCATCGCGGCAGAAATAAAATTTCCCCGGGTTAGAATGGTTCGCACGTGCAGGTACGGATTTTGAGGGTACTTCCGCGGGGCCTCGTATCAGTGCAAATTTTGAAACATGAAAGGAAAGCGGAATGATACGAAAATTTTCCGCCAGAATGTCCGATGCTCGAATCATTCCGAATCTCGTTTCCGTTGCGTTGAATACCGACTTCTTCGGATTCTCTACGAAACGTACTTCAACCCTTCGATCACCCAACGATTACTTGTAACATTGAGAATTGATTATTGAGAAACATCGCAAACGGTTGCTTACGAAAATTATTTGATTGAAACGTGCGCGAAATCGTTTCCCGCGATGAATATATGTGTGGAACGAAATTTGAATTTCAAACTAGTTTCGCTCATATTTATCGAATGATCGACTATGCAATTTGCATAACACGTGAATACAGTTAGAACATATCGATTAACCAGCATATTTTCAAAAGGTGAGAAATTTCGTTAAAATTTTCTTTCACGAAGAATTAATCACCTTGAGAATTAGCAAGGGGTAAAAAATTCCGAAAGCCCATAACGATAACGTGACATAATTGCTCTAATCTATACTCAGATACGAAAGACTTGAATTTCAATTATTTTATCTGAGGCAAACATTGAGGGATTCAGATCTAATTGATCAAATATTCGACGTTTGTTCGGCCGGTCATCCGCGGCTTTGGCAAGCGATTATAACGTACAATTTTATTTCACCGTTTTAACGCACACACCCGCTTCTCCCTATCGTGATATTTCGTTACGCGTATCGGTCGTTTAACCACATACGAATAAACGCTCTATCAATTTCACATGTATGTACCAAAGACAACTGCTGCTTACCGAGTCAAACGACTCGCCAGGGATCATCGGCGGATAAGGAAACATTTATCTTGTACCTAGAGCTAAGCTCTGTTACGGCTCTTGGCAGGTGCGAGGAACGTCTAAGACACGACACGGGATGTAAAAATATTATTTCAACCATATTCTTTGCCGAGCATTCGCGCGATGTTTACACAGGATTTACTCGTGTTTTCTAAACTGAATTTCCTACCTGTCTTAATATGTGTGCTGGCATAACATCCCTTGAAAAAAATACAACCATGTAGAGATAATCATATTCCTCGCACTATCACGCGCTGCAGCTGACGTCAATTTCATACAATGTTTTGCCATCATATTCGAGGTACGCGCATTTCGGATGTCGCAACTTTCGTAAATTCTGCAATACGACGGTTGATAGGCGCTCAACTTCTTTATCGTTGTCAGTGCACTTGAACGTTCAAAATCTGTGCCGCTATCTTTCACAGATTTAGTCTTCGTGTATATTCGGTCGATATACCAATTTTAAATGGTCTGGTAATATATCTAACTGACAAATTGTTCGAAACTTCTCATTGCGCCATACAGGCTTTCCAAGCCTCACAACTTTTATCGTTCGATTTTAATCAAAGTTGATCAAATTTTACTTTCAATGGGCTCGCGGTTGGAAATATTATAAACCAAAAATTTGTGAACTTTTATTCGAACCACGTTAACGATGCATTTTGACCGAACGAGAAAAATTTAAACGATTTCGAAAGATTCGTTTAAGATCTTCTGCGTCAGATGCCCGAGAAACCTGAAACATATCGATGTTTTATCTGCAACTTTGCAAGCCACATGTGTGCGAACGCCTGTAAGACTGTATTTTATTGCGAGCACGAGGCTGAAACAGCGTACGTGCCGCAGTACACAAGCACTTGTACTTATCTGGCCGGTTGCACATGTTATCGGTAATGCGTTATTTGTCGCGAAGTCATTTTATATCTTTGCGTATTACCACGTGAATAAATGCATAAGTATATATACGTATCTTGGCGGTAATAAAGGAAATCCAGAAATCGTTGTAAATTGTTACGTATTTGAGAGAAAAGAAGTGAAACGATGTTTCCATGTAACAGAACGACTCGCGGCCCGTTTTGGCCGCGTGTATTATTGAGTATTCAGATTTTTCAGAGCCGAAAAAAAGACGCTCGATGCGTTAGGCCCCTGACATCACATAAATATTAATATCCTGGCACTAATTTACAGGAAATTCGGTAACAGAAAACGGGCGACGCGCGTCTCTCGTGTTATAATAAATCCTGTTCGACCCGTTGTGTACAATACATATGTATATCGGAATATCTAACGCAGAATGGGGTATATAGTATGTACGTATATATGTAGAAATACGATTGTACAATTATGTACTATGTAAACGGGCGAGTTAAATAGGAAACGCGCGCGAATCGTGCGTGCCGGTATTCACCGGAATTTTCTATCAATGTTATAATTTGACAATGCTTAAACCTGTACGGCACCGTTGAAGTACGTACATGTACCTAGGTAGGTTACACAAGCACACCTGGTCCACCTACCTAGGCATACGACGGTAACAAAAATAAGTAAAATCATTCGGCTATCTCCGATACCGCAATCTTCACATCCGTTCAATGCCGAATCGGTATTACAAGCGCGTCGTCCGCACAGAGTGAATATAGCAACGATAACACTCGGTATCGTGTAAGAACAACACCTAGCTACGTGACGATTCGGTCATGAAACCCTAGAAACTAATGTCTAAAAGATAACAAAAGTATGCGCGTAGGACGCGCATAGTATGTCGCATCGTGTACGTACACGCATGATGGTTCAGGCATAGGTGTGCATACTGACATACGCATGCATACACAGATGTAGGCAGGCCGAGAATACGACGCTAGAGAATACGAGAGGTGGCGGTGGTACCGTTGGCGAAGCAAAATATGAATCTATATCGCAGACTCCTTCCTGGCGAGGGCTCGGCCAAGTCCGATATGCGACTCGTGGTAACTCGTGAGTCGTGGGTACGCAGGCTATTTTGACGGGAAGGTCACATGACTAGACGCTCCGCCGACTGCCGCCGCCGCCGCCGCCGCCGCCGCCGACTGTCGACCGACTCACAGACACACACGAGTGCGCCACGCAAGAGGCGCGGGGAGAGAGAGAGAGAAATATAGATATACAGGTATACGTCGAAACGAAGAAAGACGACATCGCGGCGCGCGCGCGCACCACCCCCAACCGTGCGAACCTGGTCGTTCGGAGGGTTTATTTTTTTTTAGTGTATGCGTGATACCCGACAAGCGTTAAGCTGTGTGTGCGGGGTCCTGAGAGTGTGCGAGAGCGTTGCGTGCGCGTGGTGAGCGGGGAAAAAGCAGGGACGAGAGCAAGCGGCTCGGCGAGTGGTGCGGTGGCGTAGCAAAAAGGGTGGGGAAGCGGAGAGAAGAGAGTCGGCGGAGGAGGAAGAGGCGGAGGCGGGATGGTGGAGGGTTAGGGGGGGGGTGGAGAGGAGGGAGCGTCAGACACAAGAGTTTACCGAGATTCCTCCTTGGACACACACGCAGCTGGCGGCGAGGGCTCGCTGCGTGAACGTACGAGCGGCAGACTCGTCGGTTCGAGCAATACACGCGCGGCGAGCGGAGATATTGCGCAGGGAGCAGAGGGAGCAGACGACGACGACGACCGAACTCACACAGAGAGAGGAAGCCTCGAGGAGCCATTACACGGACGCACACAACGCGGCGCGACGGGACGCGGCGGCGGCGGCTACGACGGTGCTGTCTGCGTAGCATTGTATCGTCCGTCAGGCTGAATAGTTCACTTCGCTTCAACTTTACGCAGAAAATATGCGTAGCCCCGCGAGTCGTCTAGTGTACAACCGTGCGTGCTCGATCGATACGCCATTGCGGCGTACCGACTAACCCGTCGACATACATACGTACATACATTCGTGCGTGCACAACGCGACGTGTATAAAACGCGTGATACATACTTACATACAAACACGGACGCGCGTACCATCTTCTATTTCGTTTGTTTTCTTTTTTTTTTTTTACTTTTTACGTTTCTTCTTTCCATTGTTATAAATATTACAATACACAGGAGTTAGGGGAGAACGGGAAAAAATACGCGACATGGACGTTCTGATACTGACTCGAGCATGACTATTCGACTACGGACTACGATGCCGATGAATATCGCGACGATTACGACGACGAAAACGACGAAGACTAGGAGATCCGCGACGCTCGCATACTGTCGCTTCTCGTAACGTATATATGCATGCATGTATATACAATACACAAATATATATATATATATTATATATATATATATGTATAAATATACTTGAATGTACATATGTATATACGCGTATAAGCACACGACGTATTTTCACCCCCCGCACACGGTGTTCCCTCTCAATCGAGATCGTTTACTAATAAACACTCCCCGCAGCCAATAGCCAGAGCATGCGGTGCGAGTGCAGGGGAGTTGCTGGTAGACTCGAGACAGACGTACAGACATGTTGTTGTTTCGCTCCTGCTACCGCTGGCCTCTGATCGCACTCGGACTCGAGCGGCCCGAGGCCCAGGCCTGGCCCAGGCCACCGACCCGCAGTCGCATGAACCTGAAGCTGAAGCTGAGGTTGAACCGTT
The DNA here is from genome assembly GCF_021155785.1 of Neodiprion fabricii. Lineage (NCBI taxonomy): Eukaryota > Metazoa > Arthropoda > Insecta > Hymenoptera > Diprionidae > Neodiprion > Neodiprion fabricii. The sequence continues at coordinate 36,148,153 of NC_060239.1, read as the reverse complement.
GACGCCGTTCGTTCGTGCCTGCCTGCCTGCATCTCGCCTATATACAGAGGAACGTGGTCGTCGTCGCATCGTCGTCTCTGCAAGAGGAGCGTAGCGGAGTGCCGAGCAGCGGTGAAGAGTCGAGCGGAGAGGAGAGGAGTGGAGAGGAGTGGAGAGGAGAGGAGAGGAGAGGATAGAAAGAGAAAGACAGTGATAACGGAGGGTGGCAGTGTGGCACAACCTTCGCCTCTCCGCTTATTTTATTCACTCTTTAAGATTCCGAGGCAGCTCCACCACCACCACCACCACCACCGCCACCAGCAGCAGCACTAGCAGTTTCTGCAGTGTTTGTGTATTTGTCGCGTCGCGTGGTGTTTTTCTACGTTTCGTCGTCGTCACAGCCACAGCCACAGCCACAGCAGCAGCAGCTCGAGTAGTCTCGTCGTCTCGTGGCGGACGACGGCGGCGGCGGACGCGTCGTGTTTCGCGTTACACATCTATTATAATCCACCTCTGTCCGTGTCGTTTCACCTTTGCCTGTGTGTGCTAACCGCGTTATTATTATGTATACTCACATACCGATCATTTTACGCTGGATGGATGATGGATGATAAGTCCCGGACTGTAGGTATTATTACTACACCACCACCACCACCACCGCCAGCGGCGGCACCGGGGGACGGACGGACAGTCGTCCTCGCTATTTATTACCGCTCGTCGTCGGCTACGTTATTCATCAATGAATTTGAGGAACCCAGTGAGATACTACGATCGGTTTATTTAACCTGTGCTATACCGCTGCCTGGAATGCGATAACACACAACCTCCGTCTGCTTCGCGGCGACGACTCTTAAAAGTCTCTTTCTCTCTCTCCAGTTCCAGCTCTTCACACTCTTATTAATAATCCATCGCAGTCAGGACTCTCGGACTTGTGCGTGTGTGTTTCTGTGTGCGATCGTAAATATTATTCTGCGAACGCGAAGATGGTAATCACGGTGTGAAACTAATTAAAGGATAAGTAAACAAAAACAATAATACGCACGAGTGACAGAGAAAAACAAAGAAATGCGAACGACGTTGGTAACCGTAACTCGAACAATGAACACGTAGCATTAAAAAAGTAAAAACGCTTAAAAATGTATTGTTTACGTACGTGAATCGAGAAAATTGCTGCTGCAAAAAGAAAGAAAAAAAAAAAAAGAAAAAAACAGTACATACACATGTCATTAACGAGTTCCAAGGACGAGTTATATTAATAATCATTATAACTAAAGGGAAAAGGGAAGAAGAGTTGATGTTTTAAAAATTATTTCCATTCGTATTCTTCTCATTGTAATATAATGGAGACATTAATATCTACGAATGCAAACAGCCAGTCTTACAGTCCTCAATTAAAATCAGTACTGAAAACTTACCAGCTATCGGCTGTAAAAAGTCTTCAGGGTCCAAGCTCGGCCCTGTTGGGCATGGACTGTAAAGGGCTGCTTCAAGAACCGGCAGCTTATCATTTTTCTACGATAAACCGTTCCAGCAATGGGGCGATATCCGATTCCGAACCTGAGCGGCCAAATTCGGCGAAGGAAATCGAGAGGCTTGATAAGCTCGACGATATCGTATCCTGTAAGGAACTGCAAAGAAACGTTGACGCCTTGGAAGATTCTGACTCGAATCCGCCAGTGCCGGACAGAGCGAAAGTCATAGTAGATAATAAGCGAGAGCCGGAGTTTCAGATACCGATATTAACCGCGCCTGATCAGAGCTGTTCAGAGAGATGCGAAACTTCCCTCGAAGGCGAGAGGATCTCGTGCTTTGTTGTCGGCGGCGAGAGACGCCTTTGTTTGCCCCAAATTCTAAACACAGTTTTACAAGACTTCTCGCTCCAACAGATCAACCAAGTCTGTGACGAGCTTCAAATATACTGTTCAAGATGCACGAGGGACCAACTTGAGGAACTCAAGCTGTCCGGCATTTTGCCGAGAAACGCTCCATCCTGCGGTCTCATTACGCAGACGGATGCCGAGAGACTGGTCAGTGCCCTATTGCTCAGGACTGAACCTTGCGAGACGCAGAATGTTATTGAGAGCGAAAAAGTTATAGTAGAAGATTCGAAGGATGAGGGAGAGGAAAGTTTGTCACCCAGCAGGTTCAAGGTCTACCACGAATGCTTTGGGAAGTGCAAAGGCATTTTCGAGGCGGATCTCTTCATCAACGACGATTCCCCCTGCATAGAGTGTCTTGAATGCACGGGCAGATTCTCACCTCAGCGATTTGTCAGGCACGCCCATCGGTCGTTAGAAAATCGGACTTGCCACTGGGGCTTCGACTCTGCTAATTGGAGATCTTATCTTCTCCTCGCACGAGATCAACCCCACTATCATCAGGTCGCGACTTTTTTTCGGGAGCTCAAGCAACGGCATCTACCCAATTCCAAAAGGAAACCTCAGGTATTTTTTCTTTAAACATTTGGTATCGAATGATGTACTCAGATAAAGGATTGAAAGAATTGGATTAAATCTTACATATCGCATTGTTCATGGCTCGAATGCTTTTTTCAAGATGCGACTGGACACCGAGAAGCTGACCAAGAGAGCTAGAAAGGATTTAAACCAAGAGTGTTCACCCGGATATTACAAAGCAAACGGCATGGGAATGTACCACCCTGCAACTTCCGCCGCTGGTGTTAATGACCCCTATCTCCAGATGCAATGGGCAGTTTTTGAACTTGCGGCAAGGGGCGCATCAGCTTTCCGCCCTTGGAGTGCTGGCGGACCTTGTAAACACAGGGATGGGTACGTTTACGCAGCATACTTTGATCGTCGAATCACGTTCGGAAAAATTTTCGCTCATTGTAACACAGCCAACTTTCTTTAAGGCTGCACGTACGAGTCCACATTCAAAGTTGAATTCATTGTCACTGAGGGTAATTCGACAAAGGAAATGCGATCGTATCGAAGCATACGAATTTAAATTCTTGTTTCATTCGCTGACCAGAAAAATTCTCCCAAAAAGATATTAGTTTTAACAATACTTGCAAATCAAGATTCAGCACTGGATTCCGATGTTAAAAAAATAATATAGTGAATTTACGAGTATCATATATCTGTATTGAATTCAGCAACAATTGTTGCAGCTTTCAAAGTTTTCACATACTCTTGAGGTGATTCATAAAGAGTCTTTAGAAGAAAAAATATTTATTGTAAAAGTCAATGTTGTCAGCTTCCATAGTGGTTGATTCTTATGGATGTTATTGAAAGTTGTTTGAAAAACGTGAAAGCAGATATTTAAACACATTTCTAGTCTATACCAGCACCTGGTAAAATATCATCAAGCCACAGCTTGCGTATCTCTCTGCTATCAACCTTTGAATCCAGTGTTGGTTTTGAGAGTGATATCTAAGACTGTTGGTGGTAATTTTAGATGTTGGCATGATTAGATAACATACTGGCAATGGTATATACCAGATGTCTACTATTAACACGAACCAAGATAACGAAGATAATTTTTTTTTTAACATCGATTCAAATATTGAATCTGACACTTAAGCAAGGGATCGTGAAAAACAACGTTCCCTGACAGATAATTAACATGGGTCTAATTTGTTTGTCTAGAACGACACTTGTGCCTGCGTATCTGAGTCGTGGCCCTCCGGTTCTTCAGCACCCCGAACGAGTGGTACCACATTCGGAGTGCGAACGTTTCGAACCCCACTTCCAGCCCAATGTCGCTCTGGCTCCTCTGCCGCCCATTAATTTACCGCCTCTAGTTCCACCCGCCTCACATCATCATCACCACCACCATCATCCGAAACGTCGCCATCACCATCGCCAGCTGAGTCCGGAAGGAAAACTGGAAGTATTGCCGATTACTGTTAAATTAGAAAAGCCTTCTTCACCTAGCCCGGGACTCGGTCCCGGTCAAGCGTCGCTCTTTTCGCCACCCGCGTTATCCTGCACGACGGAGGGGGACGAGGACAGTAGTCGTGGGATAATACCAAAACAAAATGTCGAGGAAGAGGAGGAGAGCAGTACGGCCGTCACGTCGTCAACGGTAACGGTCGATCCCCCGCCGACGGAAGCAGCCACGTCTTCGCCGGACAGTGACTCGGACTCGGATTCGACGGTTGGCAGGGATCTCGAGTCGAGATTAGCGACTCTCGACGTACCCAAGGAAGTTACGGACCTCGCGCGACGTCTGGCGTCGCAAAACGCCCGTTTGAGACGTAATAGGCGTCGCGATGTCAGGGAAATATTAAGGCTTCGATCTCAGCTTGAACTCCAACAGTTACAGTGCAGTACGAGTAAAGATGATGGTAAGAATAATAACGAGGCAAACTTTAATCATGTAAACGTAACAGTAAACACAAATGATAATGAAAACGCGAATGCAAACGCGGCTGACAGCACCGAAGGTAGCGAAGAGGCGGAAGCTGTTCCACCGTCGAATAAGGATAGTAAGGATCTTGAAGATCCCAATGACTCTGCAGCTGGTAATGATTAGATTTATTTTTATTAGTTCTTACCGAGATTAGAGAAGGAAATAGATAATTGAAGATAGGAAAAATGAAACAAAAACAAAAACAAAAAAAACTGCTCACCAATCATTGCGCCGTTTGTATTTTTGGCGTAGCAAACGCGCACTGAAATTTATTGTTCAAATTAATAACAATCTAATGATTATCCTAACTTCTGTAATATACAGGAAGAGAAAAAATACATTTTAGGAAATCAATTGATGAACAAAAGAATGAAAACTGTTCTGGGTTATGTGATATATAAAGAGCCTTTAACGTTATTTCTATTGATTAGAAGTTCTAATATTGTAGGTATAAACTTTATGAACGGTTACATTAATTTATGACCGGTTTGTAGATATTGTATTATACGGAAGAAAGTAATTAGGTTTAAATAGAAAAGGAAAAAAAAGAAAGAAAAAAAGAAAACTTATCATGCCAATAACAATTACGTTTAGCGATTTATTTAATTGTAATCTTAAGGACATGAGACATGCAGAATTACGAGCATTTGAGTATATCACATATACATCATCTGCGCAAAATGATTTTCTATTTGGGCGTACACTCAATGTTTTATTGTAATAGGTAGAACGAAGAAATAGGTTGCTTTTCGTTAACACTCTCTCTTTTGCCATCCTCTTCCGTTTCCTCTTCATCTTTCTGGCAACTATATATGTATTGTGATTTTATGTGTATGCACATATACATATAATCATAATACCGCGCAATGTAAATACATTCTCATATCACAGGTATCCATACACACAAACATACATGAATATATGCATGATATAATTATGCGTTAATCATTTTATTTAATTAATATTATGCGAATTAATTGTGAAAGTACAAAAAACCCTAGGTGCTATGTTGTTACGTTAGCCTACGTTTCGAGAGCGAACGCGGCTCGTTGCAATACTAAAAAACGAGAAAGAAAAATTAGCCACATTTGTTGAGTACACGTTCGGTTCCGCATTGTCTTCATTAGGTACTATATTAATTATTTTAAGATAATAGTCTCGTTTAATATTTAGTCTTGATTATACACGATAAATGCGTACAGTATATTGTTCAACCCACGGCGGACTTTAGACATTGTTGTTCACCGACTATTTAATGTGCAGAAAACGCATTATCATCCCACGAAAAAATTACACACACACACAGGCATTCATTCATACATACATACATATACATATATTCTGACTCAGAAGCGAATTTATACATTAAAGAAGAAAAAAAAAAAAAAAACCATTAGTTCTCCTTGTCAAGTCAAAACCCGTACCATATTCTATTATAGAAAATAATATAAATATTATAGTAATAAAACTATTATACAGTTCGTGAATCGTATACATAATATTTGAATTATGTATACATGAGAAGAAGAAAAAAAAATTGACAATTAACTCAATGCTCGTTCGTACTTGGGGTACATACACACATTTATATACAATACATATAATCAATCGCGTGTGGACTGCTTTGAAGAGCTCGCCGTCGTTCGTTTGCATCCGAAATATACCACAATAAGATACTGTGAAAATAGTCATTAGAAAATGTTCAAAAAAGTATATTTAAAAACAAATTAAAAAAAAAAGAACGATACTGTACCTTCACGCGACGTTTCAAAAAAAGAGTATACATAAATATATCTGCATATGATAAACGCGCGTTACGATAATTCTCTCCGACTTTGTATACCGTAGAGCCTATTGAAACTGTTGCTATAAATAATAGTAATAATAATAATAATAATAATAATAATGTTAACGACGATAAAAATTGCAGGACAAATTCCACCCTTGATTTAAAATAGTATATAAGTAATGATAATAATGACGATGATTGTTATTATTATTATTATTAATTTGCAATAAAAACCCGACCGAGATTTTTTCAAAGCTATCCTGTAACCCCGGGACATGATAATAATAAATAAATACATACATACATGCAAGTATATTATATATTATATATAATATTCATATATATAATATACTATAGGTACCTACATACAATCATTACTCTGTTACGTATAATGGAGATTCGTTGGCATATGACAAAGTACGCTACATGATAATATTATGATATAAGAGTCCCACCTAAACTAAAGAATGTAATAATCTACGTTTTTCATACACCCTCAGTTATTATATACTTACCTCTAGTTTACATATACATATATACATATGAATTACAATAGTACATATACTAATAATGCGTATACCTTATCTACTACTCAGCTTAGGATGCATTTGAAGCATATACATACATACATACATATAGTTACGTGTACTATACACTCCTACCAGTTCGAACAGAATCGCAGGAGATCTATAATGCTTTCAATCGAATTATATTCTATCCAATATCGAAACCGACCACAGCGTCGTATGGAGTATATAAAAAATGATTACGTACAAATTACATGTTTAAATGACATCGATTTCATGAATAAAAAGCGCTATATATTCGAGTATAGTGAATATAATATTACTACGGGGTAATCACATAAGTCATTCGCGAAATAAACCATTTTTCAAATATATGTATAGCGTAACAATTTATATTTATATAATTATTAAAGAAAACCTAATTTCAGAATCGGCTCTGACCAGCATTTGTTTCTTTGGATTGTTGTTTTTTTTTTTCCTTGGCTTGGCGTTAAAAAACAAAAAAAAAATTCTTACCCAAAGAGTAAAGTAGGTTCGATAATCATGTGTTACGAAGCCTGTGTTATTGTTTCTTCATTAGCGGAAAGTTTTCACGATAAATTATAGATACGTCGGTACAATGGGTATTCAAGTTTCTGTATTTGTTGGGAAAATTCTTTTCTCTTTTACAAATGAAATGTGAAGAACACGAAAGTTTCTCAACGATTTATGATGCTTTTGCTATTTCGAAATATTTCAGGCAACCCAGATACGACTTATTTTCAATTGGTAAATTCCTCGAGTACTTTTCACGCGGCTGCGTCAGAGCGAATTCTGAAATAGCAACCCCTAATTCAGTCAATTTTACGTACATTATTTGGTAAAATAATTGTATATAAGTTCGGTTCATTCATAGAATACGGATTGTATATGTATGTGTATATACATTATACATACGTACGTATGTAAACAATGATGTTGAACAGATGATATTATTTGAATCGTTACAGTTCTTCTCTCAATTTTCGTTTCACATCTGTAGCTTTCGATGCGGCAGTTATGGCTTGAAATGTATTTTAAACCCGAATACGAATGTATTACAAATAAATACGATATTTGTGATGTTTGATTTACAAAGCTTATTGGTTCGTTAATGTCTATTAATAATAATATGATAATTAGCGATTATTTCACGCGATGCGTAAAGTTACGCGTTGACAGTTTTACGCATTGAAAAATTACGTTATCATCTCACAGGCCACGGCCAATAGAAAAGAAGTAGACAACGTTTGCACGTCTTTGTTGTAATTATGTGATTTAATTATCGACTGATGCAAATGTGAACATTCTAGACCATGTGCAAGAAAATCAATTGAATGAAAATCAAACATTTAATTACGCCAAGCTAACTGTTTCTCTCACACAATTGATTCAATTGAAATTTTTCGATATTTTCAACGTTTCGCGGTCAAATCGACTGATATTTTTGAAACCTTTGGATTTTCACACTTAGAAAGATTATCTCGCTATTTGTGAAACAACTAGGGAATGTCAATACAGTTTGAAGGATAGAGATGAACTGTATTTTGAAAAATGACGAAACTTCCGACTGACAGTCGAAAGTAGTATCAAGCAATGAAAAATCATATAGATGTTATATATTTTTCAAAACCGGAAATTACAGAATATTGAAAAACTTTCTAAGAATATATCCTCGTATTCATATTTCCTTGGAAATATCATTTGAATCGGTTAAATCATGTGTTCGGAATTCCTGAAGCAAAAGTATAATATGCACAGCTCCGCATCGCACAGAAAATCCGTACACGCTGTATTCACGTGTGTGGGATAAAATTTTGAACCTCGGCCAGAAAATCTATGCGTTCTCCGAGTCTTACTCATCCTCCCAATGAACTTAATACTGTAGAAACCGATGCCGCAGCTATGAATGAATTTAGAGTCCAATTAGCCGGTACTCGGAAACGGTCGTTTCGAGGTGTCGAATACGAAATTTTCGAGCAAGATTATGTCCAGCAATACCTGGAAGCGTTGCTCTTTTCCGACGAAACAATTACGTGTACGGGCTCCTGGTTCACACATCACGGTATCTACCCACATGAAATGACAAAGGCCCGCGTGGCTGCGTCGCGACCTGCAGGTTCCTGCCTTATCGACGAATCGCGAAAGTTCTTACCGGTTGCGATTCGGTAGGCCCGGCTGATCCCAAGAACAAGGGGTCCGAGGGATCGCCACTGTGGAAGGGCCCTCATCCCCACTCCGGAATTGATTTTGGGACCGACTCTTGCGTCCGTTGAGCCAACTTCCCATTAGGATTTAATGCACAGCAGGTGCGTGAACTCTGTCGCGTTTGAAATTCATCCTCCGCGGTACGATTCCGGAGTGACTTCTCTATTCTTGATCCATTTGCGAAATACAGCTGGTTCGGTATTTCGCAGAATCACGAAATCGGGGGCGAAACTGGCCTCCGGAATATCGAGGGAAACTTCTCAATCCGATCTTATTTCAAAATGATCGCAAACAGACTCAGTAATTAATGAAAATGTGAAAAGGAACCTGGGCCCACTGAAGGATGGCTTTTTTGTGCCCAGTCCGTATACGCCGTGGGAAAAAAAAGAAACGTACGTAATTTGCGAGACTTGAAAGAGGTACCAGAAATATTGTTGAAACAATACCGCAAAACATTGGCAACTCTGCTAAACTGCTTTTTTGGGCTATTTTCTCTATACAAACAGTCCTTTTCTTTTTCTCACCACAATGTAAAATTTACTCGCACAACAAAATTGAATCCTAAAATTCGCACCCACCGACACTGGGATTTTAATTTTAAATGTCTTTCAGCTGGGACTCATAACTTTAGTTTGGAGAAAGATGGAGGCGGTGGAGGACCCGGGGGGGTTGGACTTGGGGCCAGAGTCCCTCTGCCTCCAGGAAGAATAACGGGGAGTGCAAGTATCGAGACGCTAGTCAGAGTTGGAATCGAAAAGGAGAACGGACTTTCGCCGGACAGCAAAATGGTGATCGTTCATGATTTCACACCCTGCGTGGACGACGAGCTTCAAGTCAAGCGGGGTCAGGTTAGCGTTTCTCTGTGATAATTTTTTAATTTAGAACCCTTATTTTCTTCTCAAAGAATGACTCTAGAGTTAAGGTATGTTTAGGCGAGACAAGTGTTGTACACTGAACTTGAATGTAATATGGAATCGATATTGTCGCAAATGTGCACCAATTTTTTTACCCCACGAAACCATAAGTAACATTTGCAATGTGTTATAGGTGGTGAATATTTTGTACAGAGAGAACGACTGGGTCTATGTCATTGCGGCAGATACTCGAATGGAGGGATTTGTGCCGCACTCTTACTGTGCCCCTTACGCGTCACAGCTGGCTGAGTCGACGCTTGCAACCTTAAATAATGTCAAGAAAAAACTCCCTCGTTCCAATGAAAACGATATTGATTCACCGAACATTTCTCGATCTCAAATCCTGCACGAGATACAGCAAACAGATACCGGATCCACTTCTGACAGCGATAGCTATATTCGACACAATATTACCACAACGGATGCTACCATAAATAGATGCAATGTTGCTCAATCTCAAAACTCTCTGCAGAGTACATCTTCACAGCCAGATGTGCACCCGTTCTTCAAGGTATAGTAAAATATTTTTGAAATGTTACTTTTGATATAAAGTGACCACTGCACCTGAATGATGAATCTCTCGAATGAAGAGACTTCGAGGCTTTTCCATTTCAATGGTCCCATAATTCTTGATTGAGAATTGAACTGTTAAGGTTTGAAAAGACTAAAGTGATAAGAAACTTCGAAGTTTTTTTTATCAGGGCTCGTACAGTGTGATTTTTGACCAAAGCATAGCTTGAGAATTAAAAGGAATAATTCTCTAATAATTTTATTTTGAGGAATTCATCGACAGGTTGTACCGTGTCCTTGCCTGTGTGAACTCATGATATCAAATAAATGTATGTGTACATATAAAACTTAGGATCCATCGGCAGGAAGATATATAGTACTGTACACATTTGTGGCACGCGACGAAAACGATGTGAGCGTTGAACGAGGCGAGTTTGTCACTGTTCTAAACCGTGATGATCCAGACTGGTTTTGGGTACTTCGACATTGTGATGGCAACGAAGGCTTTGTACCGTCAGGTTTTGTCTACCCTGGACATATTCTCCATGCCAACAACTTGACAGATCCTCACAATTTAGGTTCGTCTTTACTTTATTATTTTTGAATTAACGTCAATTCTAATTTTATTCCAGAGTTTGTTAATGAACTTACTTGTCAATTTTTTTCATTGATATTCAAAACAGGAACAGGCAACGCGAATGTAACTGGTAGCGAACCGTTGCAGCAGAAGGATGTTAGAGATTTCCGCGACGAAACGAGTGGCACAGAACTAGTGGTTCTTTACGATTATAAAGCACAAGCACCGGACGACCTCTCAGTGAGAAGAGCTGACTGGATTTATGCAGATCTAGCTAATCAGACTGTGGATGGATGGCTGTGGGCGTATGCACCGAAAACTCGCAAGTATGGTTTTATTCCCAAGGCATACGCTCGTCCCCCTGCAATGACTAGCCTATAATTCAACGTTAATTAATGATAATAAATATTAATTATAATTATATCAAATGATTAATTATATTTAGTGGGGAAAATTTTTTTTCAAATCTATAAACCCCACTAAATTAATTATACGTTATTGTTGTATTCTTACACTTTTTTTATATACACATATATACAGTGTGTGTGTGTATAGATATATACATGTATGTATATGTATATATAGATATATGTATATATTTGTATACATATACACAATATACATATTGATTATTTTGACAGCCGTTGTATTGCAAAGCAAAAAAATATGGAAAAAAAAGTTATTATATAATATATCATTAATTATTCGGAGGATTATTCGAAAATCTGAAATCTGCGTTTACGTTCGTCCACCTTGATAATAATAATAATATTATTATTATTATTATTATTATTATTAATATTAATGATATAACGTTATGAAACATTTACGTACTATCCCACTGGCAGTTAGAAATATATAGCAATGTTACTATTATAGCAATGTGTTTTGTCATAATTTATTTGTTTATTTATTTTATGTATACTTTCTAATCATCAAATGATCTCTTCTAATACATGGGACGATACAAATGAGCCGTCGTTTTTATGGGCCCGATGTGCTTTCATTTTCGATCAGTGCACGGTCACGTTTACATTGAGGCTGGTGGAGCCGGATGTAATGTGGTCAATGAAGCCTTGGTGCAAAATTACGCAGTCACCGGTCGCGAAAACTTCCCGTGGACGTTGCGCTGTTCGCAGAGAATTTACGGGCCCCGTATAGGTCAACGATCGCAGACCACCGTCGTCGTTACCGTCGACTACCTTGAAAGTTTACAAAACGATTATTGGTAGGTACATATATATTATATATCTTTTTTTCATCTAATGTGTGTATATATATACATATTAGATGAAAAAAAGGCAGACAGCGAAGAAGATGATGGAGAGATACATCGTTGGACGTGAGAATTTTCAGTTTAATTTTGTTTTGGCGACAAGTCTTATATTTTGAAATGAAATAAGAATAAGGGGAAATTGAATAACGCGTTTCCGTTCCTTCGATGATGTTAAAATTGGCGAATAAAATGAATAGACAATTTTTGATTTTCTGTGCGATAATAATACTTCAATACTGCATCGCAAAGTGCCAGTCGTTGCGTCCCCTACATCCAGACCGGCAACCCAAGCGATTACGATATCACCCTGACTTTGCTCTTCGCCGTGAGAGTTTCCGTCGTCCTCGCAAGGATTTTGACTCGACCAATGGAGTCGCGCGGCCAAAACCGGAAGCGGAAGCCTGTTGCGGTACCTCGGCTGGATCTGACTTCCGTTGAATAATCTGGCCGCTGCACCTCTTGTGGTATTGCCAAGGAAAAAAGAAGGAAACCATTGATTACAGGGATATCGGTCGATGACCATAAGGGCTAGGGGATTGATTTTAATCGACAGAAACCATGTCCAATGTCCATAGAAAATTACGGAGAAGAAACTTACGTCAGTTTACCGGAAACTAAAAGCAAGGCAAGACAGCGACTCGAGTCGCAGGACAGAGAGGCGAAGCTGACGATGAGGGTGCTTTTGGCTTCAGGTTCAACGCTCAGGATCGGAACCTCGGGATGATCGAAGAGGAAGTGATGAGTAAGGGCGGAAAACGCGACGTTGACGGCGCAGTCTAGTCTTGGGCACCTGATGGGCCTTCGGGAACACTCGGTGTGAATCAGGGCGACGTTTCCGTTGCCTGTATCCCCGGGGAAGCTCCCGATTCTCTGACGAACTTCCGGCTCCAGATCAGCGTCGCCGCCTCTCGCCATGCTGCAACAACTTCGCTGTTGGCGAGGGTGAAGTCGCGAAAAACCGACGTTGGCCAAGGGCTGACCCACGTCTCCCGAATCTCCCTCCCATCCGGAATTATATCCCGTTGTGCAGCGCGAATTGCTTCCAAGAATTGCTGGCCCCGTTCTCCCAATATCGTTGAAATTTCGAGACCGATTCTTCGACTGATATTCCGCCTCATCGCCCGGGGCGGACGATCGCGTCGACTTCCGGATCACCTGGACCCCCCGGGGATCGCCCGACGATGATTGCACGTTCGTCTGACGCGTTATTCGATAGCAGCTTGCCGTCGACGCGTAAAGATCTGCTCCGCACACCACACAGCCTATGTCTAACAATGTGATATATAGGAAATTGATTCGCTAGCGCATCCACTTCCGTTTTACACTTGAAAATTTGACAAAAGGTAGTTAGTCCAGTCGCTTTGTACAACAAAGGACCCCTGAATTTGCAATTTTTCTATACCGCTATTCTCTTTTGCCAACCATTTGGGGGGGTCCATTGTTAGTCTAAAACCACAATTTTTACCAGATTCTGCAATAGCTTCGAGCGCCATGTTGAATTTATGTTTCAAGTCGGTAAACATCGATCGTATGGACAAAACATTGTTACGACCAAACTTCTAGAGTATTAAACATCTTCCAAGTTCAGTTATGACCATTTCTTATAGTCAAAAGTTGAAAACGGACGAGTTATTCGACAAATACGAATTCCCTCATAATTTCAACATGGCGCTCGAAGCTATTGCAGAATCTGGGTCGAGATTATTATATTATTTCACTTTTCACATTTCCCACCATCCATGCATTCTGATTAGCATGCTTGGATGGTGGGAAATGTGAAAAGTGAAATAACATAATAATCCGACCCCCTGGTTTAAATTCTGCATTTAGCCTACCAATGACCCCCCTCCCCTAAAAATTGAAAATTGCATCCTCAAGTATACTACGTATAATAGTAGAAAGCTCAAGAGAATGCTACAACAGTACTTATTTAAGAAGAAAATCCGTTCTCTCCGGAGAGGTAATTCATCGCCACGAATACTCATGTTATGAAATATAGAAGGTGAAGAAATGTGAGACTAAATTATTTACACGAACCGGAACAAACCGTATAACGGTGAAGACACTGCTGACAAAGAAGATGGCCCTGGGTGCACGTGAGCATTGGTCCCGGGTTTGTGGAAACGCCGGCAACACCAGCAACACCCGGTGCCAAATGGCAGAGGCCGCAAATCATGGGCCTTTGAGTAGGGCCTGGATCCTTAGAGTTGTTCAATTGTTCGTCGGTGTAATCGTCCTCGGGCTCGTCGTCTTCGACTTCCGTCGACTCCCCCGTCGTCGGTGATCTGTCGCTGAAATTCTCGCACTTTCTTCGGCTGTAAAAGGCCCCCTGATTCAACTGGAGGCTCAGACGGCTGTTCATTTCACCCCTGATGGAATTAGGGGCGATTTCTGAGCTCTGCTGCACTCTCTCCATCGTTTTTCACCCCTGTTACGCACGTTTTCCCGGTATTTCAGGGGGGCTTTTGCTCCGGATTTCGTCCGTGCCGACGTTACTCGATATTTCTGATCCCAATTGACGTTGGTCAAGCCTCGAGCAGCGCGTTGGTTCTCGACAAAACATTGTACAATTAATTTCAGCTTGGTATTTCTCGCTCACTTGTCCAATTCTGCGCTGATTTTTCTTACGTCGCAGATCACTGGGGTTGTATTTTTCTTTTTCTTGCGAGAAAATCAGCTCGTAAAATTATCGCAGAATTGAGACCGATGATAATTTATTCTCATAAAAATTTACAACCGCAACGGACTTGAAGAACGACCTAACGGCGTTAACCGTAAACCCTGTCATTGACAGTACTCCATTTTGGTATAGGCAGAAAAATAAAACAAAATGCACATCGGTTTACGTCTTATCATAAATTTATTCGATAATAATTTCAGATAATAATTACGTGAACATGCATACCTATACCTATTATATTAAATTTTTTAGGGATGTGTAATAAATAAAGGCGTTGAAACCTGGCGTTAATTTCTGTAGATAATTCAGTTGAACTTCTCCAAAGACAAGCTCTGCTCTACGTAATATCTTTCTCTGATGTTCATGGGTACAGAGATTTGTATAAAAATGAAGTAAAATTGGATTGCTCATCATGAAATTATAGGGGTAACGAATGCATAGAAAATTCAAAAACAACAAAGAATGCGTTTGAATGATTATATGTAGTTACATTGAAAAATCCGAGACTTCGCTGTAGTTTTCACTGGAAAAATCTAAAAATAGATATTTACAGGACAAAAAAATTTTCACCACGTCTTTAACACTTGTGTTACGTGTGGGTATGAGTGACAGCAAATATTATATAAACAAATATTGTATTTGCATTTAGTTTCTCGGTGACATACGCGTATTTCAAGAGCCTCACCATAATTGTTCATTGTTTGCCTTCCTTTATATGCTTAATATCAATATTTGAGTTGTCCGACGATACTGTAATTTAGACGGTTTTTGACGCGAAGCAACAAACGTTGCATGATATAGTTAGGATAATTTCGTACTCTGTATCGTTATGCTAACGAAGTCATAAAACACGTTCGATTCTTATTTTTACGTGGGTTGCGGGTCGAACCGAGAACTCCGATGATTCAAAACCCATTATACGCAAAGACAGTATCTATTATACCATATTGGAGTCACGTAAAGATTTTCGATTATATGACAGCTGAGTAATGGCATACGAAATCGTTAATTTATTATACATATCGTAACGGACTAAAATCACCTCTACGCTGTATCTTCGAGCAGTATTCTTCTCATTACAGCGCGTCATGAACGCGGATAATAATTAATAAATGTCGTCTAGAGGTAGCACTTCCGTCTTCGCTCTGAAAATTTTAATTCCTTTTGATTTACGAGATGTTCAACAGCATATTATATGCCATTGATAATTGATACAATACGCGGGATTCGGGTACGCGTTACCCAGTTTTCTAAAAACAGCTGGAAAATTAAAGCACTCTCTCAATTTCCGTTTTATGCACAGGACATTATTTGAGATTATCGCTTTCGCAAACGATATTAATAAAAGTCGAACGATAATTTCACTAGATTTACTTTTCGGTGCATGAAAATAAGCTCGATCAAGCTCGATCAACCTTCCGCAAGTTAAAAAATTGTAAGCCCTGTACCAAATTACCGTAACAATTATTTTTATTCAAACACGCTTTTATTCCAGCAAAGCCAATTTTTATCTAAGAATTTGAATTCGAAAATAACAAAATTCCGATAGTGGCCGTAATAATGCGGTTTCTATTATTCAGAAATTCATACCTGTAGCCTCTTATATCCGACGAATAAGTGACACGGACGATTCTTTTGCTCTTGTAATCGGTGTAGCCGTATTCCCCGAGCACCGTTCCATTCCGGAGCTTTTCTTCGTTGCGAAATTGTTCGTTACCTTCTGCATCGACGACGTTGTCGTAGCCAAAGGCGTAGGTTCCAGGTCCCTGCATCGCAGATTTAATCCAATATTAACGTTCGATAGTTTTGAGCGATAATTATTCGGCGAATCGGGTTTAACGTAGAATTTGCACATTGTACGTACGTTGGGATCTTTAATGTTGTAGGATGAAAACTCTGCCTCGGAGAGTCGACCTTCTCTGTACCGCTCCTGATCACCGAATCGTAAATTTCGTGATGAATTGCTCGTCCGATCATCAAGTTCGTTGCTGATTAACGCACTCTCGACATTTTTCCTCCGGTGAAAAGAGTCGGTTGGTTTTCCGGTAGCCAGGCCCAAAGTCAGGCCGAAGAGAAGAACGATTTTCCATGGCTGAAAAAACGCGGTGATAAGATACTGCAGTTTTGCTATCCCGATAGTTAACGATTAAAAAAATAGTGGCCATCTCGTTTGACGTTAGTGCGAAGCGTTTAATTGACGAGTAAATATAACCGTAAAAATTACCGTCTCGAGCATTGGGATATTGCGTAAAAAATTTCTTTTGCAAAATGAACGAAAACGAAGGGGAAGTTTTTATGACGAAAAAACTATTCGAGTCCAAGTGTCTAGTTGAAACACTGTTCCTAGCTCGGTGACAACTATCAAGCAAATGTCTCACTGGATTCTGTAACCCTTATTATAACTTTCGCGACCATGAAACCGCGAGTGGTCCCGCCGCAGAACCCCCACCTATTAAATCGCCATTAAAGTTTCATATGAAATAGATTCCCACGTCTTCGTTTTGACCCATAACTGTTGTGTTACAGATTATGCGGGCTCGTTTCATTCATATTTGTACCTATGGTGGGCTTCGGAACGGTCGTATTATATGGGTTGCTGTTTTTATTATGGGCATTAAAGCAGAAGTGTACTGAACCGCGAATTCTATGTCGGATGATTGTAGAGATAATATGTATTTCCTATACTCATATTTCAACCGGAAAACAACGAGTCTCTCTGTTACGCTTCAGTTGCAATGGGATATTGTAATTGTAAAATGCGCTCCACGATCTCAGTTGATAATGACGAAGGAATTATTCGACTTTTTTCAAATTCCTAATTAATAATTTCAATATTTAAATAAAGATAACGGTATTATACATGGTACAGCAATGTGTTCAAAGTACATGTTTAAAGATGCAAACTTTTTTTCAACTTCGATAAATTCTCGTTGGGCATCTGATTATAATGTCATCTCGATGAAAAATATTTTGCATAGAATTTCTCGTACAATTGCTTATTCAAAAATTTTAAGCTCATACTAAATCAACGAGAATTTATTTTTGGGCATTGGTACGTTCTGCGAAGAACGTCGCGAAGAATCTTCGATTCACTGCGTGATTTTCGACTTAAGCTTGATTTACAAACCTTGCGGTGTCCAGGTTCACGAACTTCGATGATCTACTCGTATTGATGTCTCCTTCGATCTAGAATTATGTTGTTGTGGGTCGTGCTAATTATCACTATGCGTCATTGAAATAATTCCTATTACATAACATTTTAATTTAAATACACATTTATTAAATATAATAGGTTATTTCAATCGATTTTCAAGGTTTGGTTTCACAATGGTGTTATTAACTAATCTGATTCGCTAATGGAATCACGTTGGTTATACTTGAAATCGGGTTGAAATTGAAAATGCAAAGTTAAGAATTAAAGTCAGAGATGGTATCTGTATCTAGATCGATATAGATCTTAAAGCTGTGGTTTGAACATATAAAGCCCTCATAATTGCGTGTCGGTAAGTTACGGTACAAAGAGAGATCCGCCGTAATTATCGGTTGAGATTGCGTTACAAATTACTATCTTTAACATTACCAAGTTTTCATCGTTTTGCGCTGAAAATTATTTAATTATTTACAAATTCTTTTAAGTATATAATCATAATGTACCGATTCAGTGCATGGTTTGATGAGAAATGTCTTAGTCTTTGTAAAGCCAACATTGCCGTGGCCAAATTGGGAAGAAAAATTCTCCCGAGTCGTCATAGCTTTATAGAATTTCCTTTGACCGTATTCGTCCACTCGTGTATTTACATGAAACGCGTAATACAGGTAGGTAGGTGTATACAACATGGGGGGTGATCAGGGCTGTCGAATGATTGTGGATATAAGGCCCATTTGAGCGCGCAAGCCCGTTGAAAATCGGCTGGAAATCAGGAAGGACGGGCGGTCATTAACGACGCGACGTTTATATTTCTCGGGCTCTTCGACGGGTTCGGATGATGCTGGGCGAGCGTGTGGGCTTGCAGGCTCTAAAATTTTATTCACGGTACCCGCATATTACCGAATAACTGTTCGCGGGTTATAGATGTGGTTGTGGCTGTTTAACCTTAGCAATATGACTATTTCTCGCCGTGCGAACTCTACAGTCTTTCCGTCAAAGGAATTTCACTGAACTCTGTTAAGAATAATCCACTTCACTGTGACGATATGTTTTTCTCAATGGTGCCATTAGGCAGTGTATGTACGATAATACCCACGCAGGTTTGAACTTGGCGACATTTTTCTTTGCAAATTTATCAATATCAGTAAAATTAAGTCTGTGAGGTGAAAATATTGAGAAAAAAATTGGAGAGACAATATGTTCGTAGAAAGTGATCTTGATAAAATTTAGTGTATATTCATTATTTTAGTATAGGCTCTACATTTTGTCAGCAAAGCCTTATGACTTCTTTGTATTTTTCTACGATGAGTAAAATTTGGATAAAGTGAACGATAAAGTGAACTGTAGAAAAATGTTGAACAGACTCAAAGCACGTTGGAAAAAAAATGAAAGAAGAGCGCAAGTTTGCAAGATTTTGGTAGAGAATAATTTTCGGACTTGCGCCTTAGCGAAGGCAACCCGTTTTACGTAACGGAAAGAGGATCAGCAGGCTGAATCAGCTGTATGTGATGTAAGAATTGATAGAATGATTATAATATATCAGCGTTGTATACATTGAAATTGAGGCTGTAAAAAATTTATGAATAAAACAATCATACAACCTTCTGCACGTCTAGCGTAATAATGAATAATAAAACTTCGCTCAGTTATAACATTAAATATTAAGTTAAAGTAAAAATCCGCGAACCTTTTGAATAATTATTTGCTTCAGACATCAGAGTTTCAATGATCATGACAAATATCATTACGGTGACCCTTGTATCGCCGTAAGTTATATTATTTAAAAATAATTCCACGCAAGTATCGTAAGATGATAAAATTCACAGTCGGCATTCGGTCGGCGTGCGCAAGAGAATGATTCAATTTTAAATAAACGCCGCGCTTATGAGACATCCATTTTGTTTTCGCCTATCCTCTCGCGATTCGTGTTCCATGGCCGTAGGCTGTAGCAGAATAACATCATCGGCCATTATTGTGAATCGTGAATTGGGACTGTCTTGCAAGAATCTTCAGAGTTACAGTAGCAGTTCGCGTTTATCGAGGTTTTAATATAAGACGAAATATGCACACGATTACGGAACTTGGTGCCAGCGTTCCAGCGTTTCTAGGCAAGTTATGGAAACTTGTCGAGGATCCAGAAACCGACGACCTTATTTGCTGGGCACCCGTAAGTTTTTCATATTCCTAATTATCCGTCCAGGTATAGAATTATCGGAAACTTTGATCACACACTACGAATCTTCAGTTATGTTGTACGCGAAGTTTTATAACATATCATCAGCAATAGCATGATCTTCGTTACTGCGTACAATTTGGCGGCATCTGACGTTTCCGAATGTACGCTCTTCCATCAATGATGAGAACCAACTTATCGTACGTACATACACACGCACACCGACAAGTTGGTACAGAATTTGATTATGGAAATTTTTGAATGATCCGCCTCATTGACCATATAAGAGTCTATAATCGTGTTTAGACAAAATGATGCAACATTTTTAATTTACGCCTATTGACATACATTCCTGCATTTTGCGCAGAATGAAATTATTCCATTTTTTTCTATATTCCAAAGCCTTTTAACAGTATCTCATTGCGAAATTGGAACTCATGTTTAGCATGTTAATTTCACGGACAAAAAAGAAGTGAAGAAGAAAAAGAGAAGAAAAAATTTAAAAAGTGAAATCAAAACTTTAGTGAATTCTTGCCCAATTTCAAACCTGTTGTCATTTAACCATGATGTTTGGAATAGGTACATACGTCAATATTTGCTCTTCCATGCAGACAGGTTTTATTTCTTGACAAAATCAAAGCACACACAATTACAACAACTTTGTGCCGAATAGAATATTTTGGTTCATTTCACTTTAACTTCAGCTTTGAATCTCGTCTTGCATTTTAGAATCTGGAGTGAATACGGACTTCGATTCTAAAGTATTGGAAATTTCTCACCTGGTATCACCGGTTATATAAATTAGATTGATGATTATTTTTTGAAATCTGTTCATTATTGCATTGACTGACACACATACAGGCCCAAAATAATTTTTACCACCAATATTTTGCACATATTTTCTTCCATAATCGTTCGTTAGGTAATTATTGCAAAAAATACATGTTATGTGACGATTGCACCAATAGCATAGCTCGTAAAGAATATAAGAAAGAATAAATGACTTATGTAACTTCTGCAGATACAATCAATACATTTCAGTGTCTTTCAATTTACACATGCATAAGTTTGATCAATAGAAAAAGTTTATGGACATACCTTTTTATATCAATGAGTCATATCGTGTAATTCAGCTTACCAAAAGTTTCGTCAAAATTTCATTAGGGAAGCAAATTACATTCCTTTTATCAGTATTTGTAAGGAAAGTTACTCACAAAGTCGCTACAGGAAAAAGCACTTGTACGTCAGATCAAAGCCTTCTGGACCTGACTTCGCATTGCTTATGTAAAATTTATGCATGGTCTGGACTGGTGAAAGTGAATTATGTTACTGTAAATTACTTTTTCCATGAAATAGTAATTCAAGTTAAATTTTGATTCATTTGAAGAAACAAAAACAAAATTTCTCATTGTGTTCGAATCGTATGCGCAGTCCATTTTACATTTTAGAATCTTATTGATATTGATGAGACGATCTTGCTGATTCCAAAAGTTGCATGCCATTTTATCACAAATAAGCTTTGAAATTTATAATACTACAAGTCCTGTGTGAAATTGCTCCAGTTCGACACCGAACTTCAACAACATAAAAATGTCAATCAATTTATTCTCTTTTGGCGTGATTACAGAGTGGAACAAGTTTTTTTATCCGCAACCAGGCACAGTTTGCTCGAGAGTTACTGCCGCATTATTACAAGCATAACAACATGGCAAGTTTTGTCCGGCAGCTTAACATGTGTACGTATTTATTATTAGTGAATAAACATTTCAAACAGAATTTAAACTTCTCTGAAAGTGACATTTTTTTCGAAATAAACGGTATTCGATGATGTAAAAATTTTTAAATTCAACACTACGTTGCTTGCGCACTTTTACAGATGGATTTCACAAGAAAGTATCCGTTGAATTAGGAGGGTTGAAGTGTGACAAGGATGAAATGGAATTTGCACATCAGTATTTCTGTAAAGGACATCCTTGCCTCTTGGAGCATATCAAACGAAAAGTAATAGTTTTGTTTTTTTCCATATTCATTTTTCAAAAGTTTTCATTGTTGATCTAAAGTCATGTCACTGTTTTTAATCTAACAAGTACATGTTCAATTCTTGGGCGATATCTTGAGAAATCTGTTACACTCAAATTCTATTGAAAATATCAAACCTTTAACATCGTACACTAGCCGCTAAGTCATTGCAAATTTTGGAACCTGATAATTGCAGATAGCGTCCAGCAAAAGTCAAGATACGGCGCAACCCATAATAAAACCAGAACTTATGAACAAAATGTTGACGGAAGTAAGAAGCATGCGTGGTCGACAGGAACACCTCGACTCTAGGTTGGGCACGATGAAACGAGAGAATGAAGCTCTGTGGAGAGAGCTGGCAATGCTCAGGCAGAAGCACATCAAGCAGCAACAGATTGTCAACAAACTGATCCACTTCTTGGTCACACTTGTTCAACCATCGAGGAACGGAGGAGCAGGAGGTCTTTCCGTCAAAAGGCGATATCCTCTGATGATCGATGATCCCAATCGTCAGAGAGCCAAACAAAGCAAAATGTCAAATGTTAAGGTAGGATGATCCGATGAAAGATTTGAATCCATAACTTACGATACTTACCTTAACAGCTGGGACAAGTAGTGTCTGGGAAAAGCTAGAATCAAGTTTCTAAGTGGCTTCCGAAACTTTTTCGTCAAATAACATTTTCTCTTCTAGGTCAACACATCGCCTACAGGTCCAGTTATACACGAGCTAGATCCAACCGAACAAGAGTTAGAGCCAGAATATATTGTTGCAGAGTATGTCGCCGTTTTAAATTGATTGTGCTGCCAAGGATATGTTTCTGATTACTAATACTTGTTTAATTACAGAATTTTAGAGCATGGCGCCAGCCCTTCAGTCCAAAGTCCCGACCCCCGTGGCGCATCTTCTCCAAATGAAGACAATATACAGTTCACTACGTCCCCCAGTCCCATCCACAGAACGGAAGATGTGCATTTGAACAGCGATCAACAAGATGTTGGTTGCAAAAAGAATCGCGGCAGTAAAGGGAAGAAGCCGTAAGTGTGATAGTAATTTGTTTTTAACAAATTTCAATATCATACATCTATGCATTAATTCAATTTTCATTGGGCATGAGGGTTTCATTCAACAATATTGCAATACCTTTTTCTTTTGGAGGCTGTTGAAGTAATGCTTCAAACGGTGTTCATGAAATTCTGATTCGAATGTGATGATTGTCGACTGAATTATTGTTCTGTGAAATACTAATGCATTAATAAATCTATTACCATTCCTTGCATAAGTCTAATCAATTTTTGGCAAGGAATTTGTTGTTTTTATTTAATCAATTGAAGGTATATATTGTTTATTGCAATTCGTGATTTGTGGATATTATTATGTATAAGAAATGACTGCGTTTTGAACGCTGCCAGGAGGAAAAACAAGGTGCCCGTCAAAATTCTGATTCCGCCGCTGGAACAGGGCGAAAATACCAGGTTATTCATATTTCTCCTGTGATTGAATTTGGTGTTGGTGTCCGAGATTTGTCATGCTTGCAAATATCGTTCTGTCTTTCTTTTCCTGTTTCTTTTTCTTGCGCAGAAGAAATGAAAATTCAATTAAACATTTCCAATCCGAAATTTTCGATAAGGCTTTTTTTCGATTTTCATACAGTTACATTGGAAAAAATATAAATTTCATCTTATTTTGCATGGAATTTTTGCGAGATGATATTTTTTGAACCAAATACTTAGAAATCTCAAGTTATGCTGCGTTATTCAATTTCAAAACAGACGAGATCTATGGTTACTTAACATGCCAGGCTGGTAGTATGCTGGATATTATCGTAAACAAGTAAATGTTGGTGGATTTGTAAAACACGAACGGAATGGATGGCAGACTCATGAATATCATGTCTTAGATTGAGCTTAGGAAATTTTAATACATTCGGCAATTCGTCGTGGATTTTTATAAGACAACAATCTGAAAAAAAAGATCGATTGTCCGACCTGGAATTTCTGGCAAAGTTAAAGAATTTCAAGAATATTCGAAACTATGACACAGTTTTGATTTTCATGTAACAATTCTTGAAACATTGAAAGAAATTAAGCTAATCGATTATTCTGTAACTTTGAAAAATTCTTGATCATTTCTTTTCGATGAAACTTGAGTGGATGGCTTAATATTGTCTTCTTATAAACTTTGATTTAAACAATACACACTATTTAGTACATTTTTAGTTGTTATACATTCCAAATCAAAGCATTACCAATGATTAATAAATTCGTAACTATAACTACTATGTAAGGTAGATTCCTAAAGCCTTGTAATTGTGCAAATTGAACTTTCAAACGCGCAAATCTATGTCTTCAAAATATATTTAATCCAGCATGCTAAATCGGGGAGTAACGATGGCGCAAACGTAGACAATTTGTGTGAATGAAAACCGTTTTTATTATCAAGTCACAGTTCGTCAACTTAACTTAATGAATCATTATTAGAAAAAACCTTATTTCGCAACTTGAAAGTTGAATGAAATTTAGTGAAACATAATGAAGTAAAACATACTTAATTCATTCTAAAGTTGCAAGATAGTGATTTTCTTTTTGTCTTATATTACGTTGACGTTACTAACTTTAATCTCGTTTCTTATTTATTCTTTCTTTCCTTAGGCACTGCTACATTATATGTACGATACATAAATTTTTCTATTAAATTTATGATTCCTTATTGACATAGTTACTAATTCTGCACATTTCTGCCTTCAACAGTGTTAATATTCGTATTGGTAGTCGTGCCTAAGGCCGAGTTGAAGCCTCAGTTAGCAGGTAAATGTGCTGAACTTATTTGAAACAAGGTGATGCAGTTTGGTTTTATGCCCATAATTCTGTAAATGTATTAGGGCTTCAAACCTTTCGATAAAATATTTATTGCCCGATTATATAATTTTATTTTGATGTCTTTGTTTTATATTAACATTTTTGGCTGTCATCTCTGGCTACCAGCATAAAATTTGCATGTCTGAGAGTATGGATAGAAAAAAACAGAGAGACAGAGAGAGAGAGAGTGAGTGAGAGAGTGAGAGAGTGACAGAGTGAGAGAGTGAGAGAGAGAGAAAGAGAGAGTATTAAGCTAAGTAAATCGAGATCAATATAAAAATCAAGACCAGCTATCAAGCGAGGCTGTCTCGGTTTTTAGGGAAGAAACGCTGTATCTTGATGTGCCTGCGACGACTTCCAGTAGTCCTCCGCCTGAGAAAACTTTACCAGTCGAAATTAAGAGGAACATGAAACCCGTTCCATTGGCTGTAGTTCGGAGTTCTAAACTAGCCGCAATGGCTGCAAATATGAAGTCCTCAACCGATTTTGATATTGACTTGGATATCGACAGCGCTGGCAGTGCAGAAGATGACCGAATCGTGGATAATGTATCACCTACAGAAAAATTACAGAAACTGGACGAGATACTGCTGATTCCTGATACAATTGAGAACGATAACGAAGATGTTAGTGATGATGAAGCTTACAAAGATTTACCGAGTCAGGAAAGATCCACTGGTAATGAAGATGACAACTGGATCAAGAATCGAGAAGTCATCACAAATAACAACGGAGAAGGAAGTAGCGCAGCGTCTAGCGATTTATCATTGAGTTGTTTAAATGATCCAATTAGGTTAGGACCTACGTAAGTTCAAATCAGCCCCAAGGTGTTCAAACAACGTTATAGGGATTATAATTTTGATCCCAATTCCTGAGTGTGGGTTGTTTACAATGAATTGATCTCTCTTTACATCTTCTCTTTTCTAAATTCTTTAAAAATTACGGTAATATTTATTTCAATTGACAATTTTTACATATCATTAGATTATTCCGGACAAGTCAATTGATTAAGCAAACCATAAATACAATTCATATTTACATGTATTACAAATTTAAAAAGATTTAGTCATAGTAACAATATTGCTATTATTAATATTTTTTCTTAGCATACGTTTGTATACTACATTTATGTTTTTTAAAAACTGAGTCGATTTTTAAGAACTGTGTATATTTGGTTTTTGTTTTTCACAATAAAAAATTGTCTTCAGAGAGGAAGTGGACAACCATGTGGAAACTGTGCAGTCTGAGTTGGATAACTTGAGAGAATTGCTGCGAGGCGAGGGTTACAGCATTGACGCCAATGCTCTATTGGGAGTATGTATAAGAAATCAGTTGTATTTGATCTATCGATACTTGAGTCATTTTTTAAATGAGAAACCCTACATCTGATACTTAATTGTCTGCATTCAACTTCGACTCATAATCACTTACATTTTTTGTTATTTTTTCTAATTCTTTCTAGTTATTTGGTGCCGATGATCCGATGTCGTTTGGGATCCCAATGAATCCAGAACTTGACCCACATGCGCAGATGCATAGAGAAAGAGAAGGAGATGATATGGGTATGCTGATAGCTCCAGAATATTAGAAAGTTGTACTAAGATTTTTTTTCTGTTCTAAAGATAATTGACCTTTTATTGTCGCTTACCTGGTTGATATTGAAAAATTCGTTCTAATTAATATTTCAGAGCTTAACGGAGGCGGAGAACTCATGACATACAATCCTCCTCAAAATTTCCTTGATTTTGATAATGATATATTTTTGGGAGCAACCTCTTCGCTATCATCCCCACTGAATAATTCGACAAACAATTATCAAGATTCTTACGACTTTGAAGACAGTAAGGCATCACTTTTAGAGTCGTTGAATGCTGTTAACGACAACCTAGAATCCTCTTAAGTCTTCTTCTGCGGTGAGCACATAGATTTACAGTCAAGTTCTTTAATAAACGCTCGACATTGTCTGATTGATGTGCGATTGAACAAATAATTAAAAAGTTAATCGAAATTGTTTTATTTAAGTATCTATATACATGAATATGTATAACTATGTTATTATATTCACGTTTTTAGGATGCAATGAATTTCTATCGTGGCTGTCAAATTTCTTGACAATTCTTAATAGACTGCAATCCCTTTTAATAGATCACGTTTGAGTTTCAAAATGAAGTCTCACTTTCCTTGGCATTATGTAATCTCTCTATACTATAGTATTGATTATAAAAGAAGCACAGTAAAATGAGAAACAATTGACAAATACATTGCATAGTTACGATAAATGTAGAGTTACGTCGATAATTTCATTATTTTCAAAATATAGAAATAGAGTTGACGGAAAACATTCATCAGTTTCATTGAATGATTATTTTTTTGCATACTGATAGTTTTTATTTATGTATTTTTTTTCCACAACTGCAGGTACTGTTCAGTCGCAATACATTCAGAAAATTAAAGGAACTGTAAAGATTGGCTATATTAAAGAATAACGGTGATTAGTCAAGTCTCTTGATTGAATGTGGTATTTGAAAAAGGTATTTTCTGTAAATATTCCCTAAAATACCTATATAATCAGAGGCTGATGAAGCAAAACATTTATAGTGATAATTTTATGCACTAAAAGCAAAAAAGCAAAAATATCATTGCATTTGGTCCAAACTGTTACTTATAATTAAAACTGACTTTAGATTTTATAGGTGACTATATGTTTTACCATATAATATATTGATATATATATTTCTTAATAATCTCATAGTTGCCAATAGAATTCATTCAAACAATGCAAGCTTGGATAAGTCTGAAAATTGTTGTGTTAACGTGTGACACGATTGATTGTCTAAAAAATACTGGCAACCAGTTGAAGAAAAAATGACATACCACCGATAGATTAATAAGTTCCATCTGTTCTTCAATATTTCTGATAATCGATAAGTTGGCTCACTTTGTATCAGTTTCTTAAATTTAATTTTGATACTAAACACTTGAAGGATACTTGTACAGTATTCTTATACATTTCCAATGTAGAAATCATGTATCAATTTAATTAAAACTGTTACAAAAGATTATGAGTTCAACTTTGATGGGTAAATTTAAGTTCATTATTACTTAAACGTTTTGATTGAAAATGTCCAGTTACAAGGCTCAAGGTTTTGTTATGATATAATTAATCGGCACAAAGTAATGGTCGTTGACTGTTAGATTAAGGGGTTAGGTGGGTTTCAAAAGCTCAAAATAGGTACATTTTTATGAATTTTTTTTTACTTAATCAACAGAATATTTCATTCTATCAATTTAACACATAAAAGATACATATTTTATAAATAGTTTGTGAAATTTTCATTGAAAAATATTGAAAATTAAGGCGTGGACACGTCGTCTGCTATGACCCCTCAAAAAAAAGTTCTCTCGGCGTAGTCAGGATAACTCATGACAGATTCATCTGAAATGCAAAAACCAAAAATTTTCTGTTAGTAGATGTTTAAAACTCGTACTTGGACGAAGGAAAAAAAAAAAAAACAAAAATTACATTTTTGGCGGCGTTGAAAACAAAAAACCCTTATTTTGAGTAAAATTTGCACCCTTCATGGCCTTGAAAAATTACTTGGAATAGAAAAAAAAAAAATTCCTTCGTTCAAGTACGAGATAATGTTATTTTGAAGAAGTGTGCAAAATTTGAACGAGATCGGTTCATAAGTTTCCGAGAAATCGTGACTACCGATTTCAAAAATGTAGTTTCGAGAAAAACGCGATTGAAGATTTACATTCAAATAACATGTAAATAATCGTACTTACACCGTATAATGATGCAAACCCATGTTTTTTCCACGTGCCATCAGCTAACACGGTAACATCTGTCGTATCTTCAACATTATTTTCATCACACGTTAATTTTTTTTCTTGATTTGCAGCAGACAACAAAATTGATTCGGCAACAGTTATAACGCACTCATGTATTTTATCAACATAAAAATTGTACGTTGATGCATTCAAGAATGAGGAACTTATATCCATCAAACCACAGAATTTTTTACATCCGGCAAGTCCTAAGCCTAGTATTCGCATCACAAAAATAAACGAACAATAGCTAAGCAGCTACCTCGATATATCTGCCTCCATATAACTGCGTCACGCTTGGTTATAGCCTGATGGGTGAAACATCCAAAGGCTATATCTCTTAGAATATGACTCGGATCGTTTTGAAATTTTAAAGGAATATTCTCAACATATTCAATTATAAGATAAGCAAAAAAAAAAAAAATTCGATTTTTTGAAATTTTGAAACCCACCTAACCCCTTAACACAGGTCCTTCGATGATAGAATTCTCGACCGATCCAATGTAATTTTGTTTTGCAAAATTTTTTCAACACAATGCGAACTATGTACCCGGGATTGTTACGAATTTTATCAGATTGTTGTATATTGTACCTCTCCCAAATATGGTTGTTAGAAGTGTTTATTAGCCTTTTTCTTGAACACATTAAACAATCTTATAAAACCGTGATTTTATTTTTGAAGATAGTAATTTATCGGATCAAAAAGCATCAGCGATTATCAATATTTTAATTCATTCAGACTGACTTTCTAAAAATAAATAATATAGAATCTGGAACAGATTGATTATTTATTTAAATTAATAAATTTTGAAAGTGCTTTGTAACTATTGCCAAACAAAAATCTCTGGAAATGCATTTTATTTTTTTTTTTTTTAACAGCTTGTGAATGAAGCCAAACTTTAAATTTGATTATTGACAATGGGAAAGATTTGGATGGGAAGTATCCGCAGATTTTTGTTATTTTTCATGTACAGTCAAAGAGCTTTTGACTTTAGAGTTTTCAAAGTTCAATTTAAATGAATGTTGTATAGAAGGATAATTTTGATTGAGTGAAAATTTGATTTTCGAATTATAATTTCTATGAATGTTTTCAACGGTTTACAGCAAGTACGACTTTTAGACTTTGGCTTTTATTTAAAACCTTAGCACCTCTCGCACTATAGATGTAAACTGTCGCGTGAAGTATTCAAAGGTCATATGGTCTCAAGCTATCGAAATTAGCGAATCAAATTATGACTAAAATTGTTGTTGAAGCTTTTATGTATATTGTAAAGTGAATGGTGCGAAATAAAATAAAAGACTGAATATCTTCCGATTAAAGTAGAATTTAGGTGTATCTTTTTGTTTCGTTTCTTGTTTCTTATATTATAATATACTGTTACCGTATGGCGGGTACTCTGTACGGTATGCATTGCTTGAAAACGCCTCTAGCAGGTAATGGAAAATGTGCCGTTTTTGTCAGTGTCCCATCAGAAAATTCGGACCAGATTGAATGTTGACAATTCGGAATTTCTTTTACATCCATCAGCTTGCAGATCGAATGTTTTCATGGTCTAGTTAATAGCAGAGATTAGTGAATTGATACATTTTTTTTTTTTTATAGTTTAACGTAGTCTGTATGCTATATACTTTATTCTTAAGACGATGAAAACTATAATTTCTTCTCTTTCTATTTTAGAATTGGAGGAAAGACTAAGGGTATCGTAATTGGGTAATTCATTAAATTACCAATTGATTTTGTTATTAAAATATAATAATAATAATAATAATAACAACAACGACAGAAAAAAACAACAACAACAATAATAACAACAACAACAATAATAATAATAATGCAAAATTTATTATCTCTATCAATTAATTGGTAACTTAAGCATGTTTATTAATCAAAAGGAGGCGAAAATAGCGAAGTATTGAATGTAAATTTGTATCTAGAATAAACGCTTAGAAGCACGGGGTTGAATATGTGAGACATTCGGTCAGAGTTCGAAGGTTTCTATACATGACACTAAAAAATATTTCTGCACTCGCATTACGGGTTTCTGGCTAGTATACCTATACTTTTGTTGAACCAAATTGCTTGAAAATAATTTACTTTTACGAGTAACACAACATTTACGTATCCTAAATCAACGAGTCGATCACAAGTTTATGCTAACAATAATGCGAGTATGTTTCGTCAGACAGCAGATAGGAATATCTTTTTCCCCCCTTTATTTCTAATCAATTTATCAATTTCTGTAAAAAAAAAATCATACACTTGGTCTGGGAAATCATCGACAAGTAGCATATTGGATGTTAGTTTTTAAGTTGGAATATACTTGACTAATTTCATTTGTAGCAATTAATGACGTATTCTATAATCATTATGAGCATAGGCTGATTGTGTTTTCATCGGTTTTACGTAATTGACTAACAAAAAAAAAAAAACAAAAAGAAAGGAAATAACGCCGTGTTGAAATAAATTAGAAACAAGTTGAATCATGTTTCAAATCTCAGCTTCAATAATATATCATAAGCAGGATCTTCCATTCTTTCTATGCTACGTAGATTTTAATAATTACGTATCGTGTAATTAACAATGAGTTTTCTCGCTTATTCATCTAGACTTCCGAGATTTTCTTGTGTTCTACTAAAATACATTAAGCTGATAAAATAGTTCATATCAAACTTGCTTTGCACTGACTCATACCTCACAAGCAATAAGATTATTAGGTGATGCGAGGTTTGTATTCACTGAAATGCATATTAGATATACAATTAAGTATTGTACAATCTAGCATTATTTTTCTAAATAGACAGTAACGGTTTCAAATAATTCCACACTTACGTACATTTTGAGTTAAAATGATTTCGTTTATTCATTACACACATACATGCAGACATTTTAGAGCATGCTTCTTTGTTGGAAATGTGAAAAAAATGTCATAATTACTTGCTTTAAATATTTACACAAAACAAAATCATTCTCGTTATTGTATTTAATTGGAAAAAGAAATTATTTTTAACATGGAAATTCAAACTTTGCCGATCGTGCGAACTATGATATTTATTTTTATTGCATAATTTAACAAAAGTTTTGGTTGCTTACGTCTAAAGAAATGATCGGTAATACCAAATGAAGAAACAAAAAAATTTTCCAACGAAATTTTGTCGGTACTTGATAATGACAATTACTATTTATTCTTCATTAACAAAAACATTTGAATGAATTTGTTTTGCAAGCGTCCAACCGCAGGTGTAAAATTTATAAATGTTATTACTTGTTGAAATGTTATTCAAATGCAAAAAAGGAGATGTCTTTGGGCTATAGTGATTGTAATTTTGTACATATTTTGTAGTTTCGCGGTCATGTTATAAAACGGTTGTAACAACGTTTTCAAATTTCATATTGGAAATATTAACTCGAAATTGCTTAAACATTGGCTAATTTTCTAAGAAAGATATTTCATAAAAATCTCTATAAATTAATGTAAAATAGAGTCTTACGATCTTGCGAAAGTCGTTTTCGTATTGTCACACGCTGTTGAATCTTTGACTTACGGAGTCTTTTACTATTTTACAAGGGAATTTCAGCTATATTTTAATACGTCTGTAATATATCATTTTGTACAATGTTAAAGATTTTAGCAATATCTACTGTTTTGGGTAAAACTTGCGTAACGAAATTCGAACGGAAATTCAGATGTTTGTATTTTATTCTCACTTAATTTTAACTATTATGTTACAATATTTTCATATTTATACAAAACGCAGTTCGAAGTAAAAATTGGGTATGTAAGTATCCACGAAAATTTGTATTCTTCGTTAATGTACAGTAAAAATAAACTCATACTATTTTAACTGCGTATGGCGTTGAAGCTTTGAAACTGAACTATATCTTGGATGACGTTGGTACCGTTATTCACTACAAAACCCATCCTACCTGTATTTCGAGAACCAGTAAAAACACTTAGCCAAAAACTTGCATGTACAATAAGTTTTTAATATAACAACGAAATTATTATTATGTAACAGAACGTGATATCATCCTATAGCAGAACAAAAAAAAAATTTCACTACACTATAAATCTGGTACATACGTATAAGATGCTGCAGTTACTAAGGATTTTACATTTAGCAAACTTCAAAATACGTTCGTAACGCTCGAAGTTTTAAAACTGCTGTGACTACTTTTTGCAATGTGACTATAAAAAATTTATCATGTATAATAATAGCTAACTAAGATTTAATTAATAAATAATACTCATTATTATTTTAATTTGAATAGCTGTACAAGAAGATAGAGGGAAATTTTTGAACATTCTTATTGAAATATACGTTCATTCTGAAGTATACAATCTCGAATTTGACTCATGGCTGTTGAATTTTCGGTTTAATTTATTTCTTTCAATGTTTCCTCTTAAAGCCTGTAGCGATTAAAAAAAAAAAACCGTCTAAAAACTTAATAGAAGTTCACCAACACCTTTTAACTTCCATCTGTCAGCCTTAGATTTGGTCTATACAATTGTTATCTACGCATAGGCGGGGCAGGTGGTGGTTTTTTACATTGCATAAGGTCTTCTGATTCTCTTGAATAATCGATGTTTAAGTGAATTAAACTCTCTATGCCAGCGATTGACATTCCGCGACAAGCCTTAACATCTAAGAACTGTAACGCAGTGCAGTGAATCTTTATTGAATCCAAGCTGTGATCAGTCAGCTGGGAACATCCCTGTTTTAAAACAGATGAACAAGTGAATTGGTGATAATTGTGTAATGTCTTCGCGAAATAATATTTTTTACTTATATACAAATTTGAGTCTTTGTACCTGTAAATATAGACTTTTCAAACGATGCAGTCTTCTGGCAATATATGCAATTCCCATATCCGTCACATTATGACATTGGGACAAATGCAATTCCTCCAGAGCTTGGTTATTCCTGGTCAAAAAATCCAATCCTTCGTGTGTTATCTACAGAAAAATTAAATGTCCAGCACAAAAACTCGTTCAGCAATTGCAAAAATTTATAAACAGTATGAATGATTTTTTGAAAAATATTCATCAATCGTCTTACTTGCTGGCACAGGCTAAGATCTAATAATCTGAGTTCCGGGAAGTTGAAAGCATACTTTAGACTGACATCTGTGATTTTATTGCACCCAGCCAAGTCTAATTCTTTCAATCCTTTTAGTCGAGCTAGTGAAAATCCTGAACATACATCGTTATCAAATAGCATTGAGAGATCTTCACACATTTTTTTAACTTCACGTTTTCGCTTAGCATCACGCCAGATTTCCTCCTCTACTCTCGAGCCAAGGCGTATCCTAAGTTGAGGTTCTGGAACTTCTATATAACTCTGAGTCCAGGTTTTCTCCAAATTTTCTCGATTTCCAGCTCCCATTCCAGTTAAACCCAGGTCACTCACTTTGTCGCAACGACTTAATGTCAGCGACCTTAACAGCACTAACTCTTTAAATATCATCTGAAAATGTGAAAATCATGGATAGTTTAGTTGAGTTATGATTTTTTTTTAGCATTTCGTGTTAAAAAATGACTTGTTGCTCTTGCCTTATGATTAGGAAAACAAGTTTGAATTCTATCTTTGCTTTACCTGTATGCTACTGTCTGTAATAGCATTGAAACAATATCCAATATCTAGCAATATCAATTTGGGACAGCTTGTCGCGATACTAAGGATTGATTTCTCATCTAAATTCAGTGCGTTAGCATAAAGTTTTTCTAAATTGTTATTTATCCTCCTCTGTTCTGAGGGCAATGACTTGGCAACATGTGTTTTTGGCACTAGATGATTAAAGTCCACGAGATTCTCGTTATTTTCATTTTCTTCATTATCTTCCCCTTCAGCAGCACATAGACCATCCGTAATACACTCGCTTGTAAGTTGTTCACATTCCGATATATCCAACTCTTTGAGATGTTTGAGGCGTCGTATTTGCTTGACACCATGGTCCGTAACTGCTCTGCATCTTCTTATATTCAATGCTTCCAAGTTTACCAAATTTTTGCAAATGCAAACTAAACTGGCGTCTGTTACTCTGGTGCAAAAACTTACATCTAGAACTTTCAAATATGTCTGATGTTCCGTCAAGGAGCGAATACCGACGTTTGTTAACTGGTCACAACACTGTAGTTTCAGTGATTCTAGTTTCAAGTCTTTTATGGTACATAAAGTGACTAAAGCTGTACCGTCTATCAATGTAGAACTGAAACTAAGGTATTTCAAGTGTTTCGCTTGGCGGTTTAGAAAAATTAAAATGTTACAAAATGTTAAGACAGATTCTGACACGTGCGAAACTGTGCTATTACTGGGATAAAACTTTTTATACAAGCCGGAGTGGAAGGATATCTGGCAACCACTTAAACTTAGCGATATCAAGTTTGGACAAATGTTTACTAGTCTATTAAATAACGCGTCACTCAAGTATCTGTTAGAAGCTAGACTCAATTCTTTCAAGTTGAGTAACTTTTCTGAGAGAACTTTAACGTCATTTTCATCGTCCAAAAGGCGTCCTGACATCAGGCACTCTCTGCAAGCATTGATGTGTAGAGTTCGCAGGTTGTCGCAGCTCTTGAGAATCGCAACAAGCATTTTTTCTCCCAAATCACAGTTCACCTAAATTTCAATCATGTTAAATCAAAGTTTGCTCAGTTTATTATTTTTCCGTCACAGTAAGACGGGGCAAAATGTATAATCGTGTTACCAGAATTAGGCTTCTCATGTCCGGTCCAAACTTTTCCCAAAACCATTCCATTTTCCTCAGCTCAAGATCTTTGAATATAAAGTTGTAGAATGGCCGTGTGGAGTGTCGGAGAATATTCATAAGTACGTGCAAATTGTCCGCCGCAGAGCCTCGTGTCAGACTGACAACTTGTTCATTAACGAATCGCATGTCAAGAGATGCTTCTCGCCAATGAGAGCAAACCTGCCCTGCTGCACTCCGGTCCGCACAAAAGAGATACGACATAATATGTGTCAATACCTGAAAGAATAAGTTATGGAATTTTTTCGTCAGGAATTCCCAGTTGGATATTAATCTTTTAATAAAATATAAGTTCTCTAAAAAGGCGATGTTCATTTTTCGTTTGAAAGAAAATTTACCAAGTAGCCTAATAGCAAGTAAAAAAGTGACATGACTGATTTGACTCAAACAATAACTGCGCAAATTTGAATGTAGATAGATGTGTTACTACGCTACCAACAAATATTGAGATTTTGAATCTGACGTACTTTTTACCACTGAAATTAAAATTTCTCAAAAATTTTCAAATGTACCGACAAGCTTTGACGTTCAAGGTCACAGCAATCTGATAATTCATGCTGTCACTGTGTCGTGACCTAGATAATTTTTAGCGACTTCGTTGAAAGACCTGTAATATAGTACAATTGCGAAAACGGTAATTGCGCAATCAATAAACTTATACAATCGTCTAGAATTTATTTGATACAATTCGATAACGACGGTGCTTCAAATCTTAGATACATTTCTGTATCTGGTAACGTTTTGATTAGACAGACAATAAGCAAAAGGATTTTCAAGTCGTAAATTCATTATCTGGTATACCTATTACAATATGTCTATACACACATGTATACATATTATATTATCAACGATTAGCTGTCTCCGAGGTAGATTATTTAGATACTCTGAAATAATGGAACGTCTGCAGCTACGCGAACTATTCCAAGGCAACCGAAGATTCAGAATCTTCCGTATCCACTCAAGGTACTGAATTAAAGCTATTTGTGTGTATGTGACTCTTTGACCGTTTACATGAAAAGTGTAATTTCTTTGTTTTATTAAACATCAAATGGCCTGATGCATCGTTTTTTTACTTAGCAAGCAATTTATAATTTTACAGTTGACAACAACGTATTGGTTAAAATCAAAAAAGTTGAATCCTACGGCCACTTTTTTTCCGAAGCGTAATCATCTTTTCTTACGTATCTTGCACAAATGTCCTTCTTTGCTGGAGTTTGGAACGAGGAAATGGCAACTTGCCTATTAAAATTGAAGACCGTGACAAATATCGTGCAAGATAATAACCGAATAAACATGATGCGTTATTATATGAAAAATGCACCTGCAATTAGTCCAATATTCGATTCACGGAAAAATTTTAGGAAGTGAAATAACTCTGTTGCCAATTAATTTCTACATGTATACAAAATCTGTCAGTGATTGATACTCGTGAAATGAATCGGGACTATGGTTGTCTAGATTATGTGCTTTAATAAGATAACATTTGAAATGTATACATATATATTGCATATAATAAGCAAATGCGGAACAAAGGAGTCGTTCAATGAAACCTCCGTCTCACCTTCAAGGACGGTACGCTTTGCGAATGTCATTATAATATATACCTATCTGTTGTCATTTGTCACGCGGTCGAATTATTTTACATTGCAATCTAGGCGTCATTTACATACATTTTAATACAAAGATTCTTCATCCGGCTCTCTGCCGGTTGGTCTTGATTTTTCGCACGCACGTGCATCTAAAAATCGCTTTTATTACAATTTCGGAGAAATTTGCGATTTCAAATTATAAGTCGATATCGATGAGGTTCGACAACACGCGGATTTATTTCAGAGCTGGCTCACCTCGGGGGGAGGGGGCGATGTGTACCATATTTTTTTTTCCTTCGGTCTTTGCAAACTTAAAATTGGACATGATTTGTAAAAACGATTCGCTATGTTGGTTTAAATTTTTGCAATTAATAAGGATTTCGACAGAGGAAATACAGTAGTTGGTTGTCAGTATTTCGCATTTTGTATTCTATATACGAAATTCTGTGCACATTAGTAACTCTGCGGCTTATAAGTCGAAAGAGTGTTGTGAACGAGTGCACGTATTTTTGTTTACAGGTTTGGGAATAATTTACACGTTCGTATTATATCCATTCTCGTGACGTTTTCAGATGTTAATGGCCTTATTATTGGATTCCGGTATACCTGCGTTATACATATATCTCGTACACAGTTCGTTGTTGACAATTAGCGGGGCTTCGATTTACGGTTAAAAAAATATTTACAGAAATTGTGCATCAGGCAGATTAGAAACAGCGATTAACGACAGAAGATAGTTAAAAAAAAAAAAATTGACAGATCCAAGATAATATCTTCCTACGAGCACGTGCATCGAATCTGATTTTTATCAACTGAACAACGTATACGACAGTTGATGAAAAGAAATGCGTCAGCTCCCGTAACCCGAAAGATGACAAAAACAGCTGTAAATTACAAGTGCACGAGGTTCATTAAGGGTTGAAATTATTCAATTGGTGTGGAGGTCCAACGCGAAGTATGACAGGAATGTGCGATAGTTTACATAGACGACTGCTCTCTCTGAGTGACACCAGCTTACCTCGGTCGGTAGATGAGGCGTTACAGCACCGTTTCCCGAGTTGGTCATTTCGAGCACACCGTCGCTGGTTACTGCCATCGTGCTGACTTCGCTTGGAGATGCAAATGGGAAACTCGGTTCTTCGTAAAATCTGCCACGGAGAAGTAAACGGCTATACGCTGCTCCGCCGCGTTTCACGATCAGCGGCAGTCAGCTGATCACTGGCTGTTGCACTCCGTTCCTGCCTTCGTATCTTTGGTACGTCACTCGCCATGGCTGTGCACAGTAGCATAGGCGCCCCGGTTTTAGCGTGCAAACCGTATACGCGGGAATCAACGGTGTGAAATTGAAATAAAAGTTCACTGACATAACCTCACGCTTCGTAAGCAGAGGCCAAATCATTATCACTCTTCACGTGCTCAATATCTTTATCCCTTTTCGACGGATGAATATTTGAACTGCATCGCAACAGATTTAACATCGCTGGATGCAAGCGCGATAAAAAAAAATGCTTGGATTGTATCCGGAAATTGGATGAAAATGAATTGCGCCACGCGCCTACCGACAGGCAACCCAACAAACAACTCGTAAGAAGTTAGCGCGTTGGCTTTCCGGTTGCCTGCCGTTAGGCGGGTGGCGCGATTCACTAAAGTTCCGTTAAAAATTTCGCATAGACTCTGACAGAGAATGCAAGACGCGGCATGGAACCGTAAGAATTTGCACAAAACTTTATATTTTTCCAAACCCTTACGTTTCCGCTGTACGAATGTGTACGTAATTTCGACCGGAACGGACTCTGCATCGTCTTCGTCCAACGGACCAAAAGCCCTTCGACCCCTTGAGGCATCGTCCGTTCGGTGGATCGGAGATAACGGAAAAGTTGAAAGAAGCGATTAAGTTCGGGTTGATCTTGATTACTTCCGGGCGGATGTGGGACGCCTGCGCGGGGGCGGTTCTGCAGGGTGCATCCCCCTCGCGAGGCGCCGACGGCGTTGGTATCCTGCAAGGCTCACTTGTCGCGCGTCTCTCGATTCGAGCGGGACGGAGAGAGCGGAGAGCGGAGAGAGGAGAGCAGCTGCAGGTTCGTCCGGCAGTAAGTCGGGGGCGGCCGTGGCACGCGCGAGTCGAGCTTTCGTGTCGAGTGGGGGCGGTGAGGGGGAGGCGGCCACGTGGTCGCCAAGTGTCCGAACGATTGCCACCCCCGTCTATTGGAAATGACCGAGTTGTGCCCTCGTTACCGGTTTTTGTGTTCACCTGCTTGCAGTGCTTCCGATTGTACGGTGCTCGACACTTTCATCGAAATCTTTGATTAGCCGGTGCTTGCTGCTCGTCATCCTGGTCGTCCGTTCCTTTCGGAAAGGCTATTCGTCTTGTGATATGTCCAGGAGGAAACAAGCCAAGCCGAGATCTCTCAAAAGTAAGATAAAGTTTTTCAAGTTTCCCTTATAAATCACTTTTTAATCGATTGGAAATTGGTGGAAGTTTACCCACCGCGTATTAACATTCGAAATCGACGATGATTTCCTCTCGATCATTTGTATACGAAAATTTCTTTGCGAAGAATTGATTCGGGTTATCCAACAATAACACGAATAAGTTATTCACTCTCGGTAATTCAAATTGATTGCAAAATTACATCCATATTTTGTTTCCTACAGTTTAATGAATTCCAGTAAAATGAAGCGAAATCATTACGACTACAACTGTAACTTTAGTTTCGGAAGATCATCAATTTCAGATTAAAAGTGATTAATTCTGAAGTCAATGCCATCTTTTTAAACTCGTAATTTATATTCTGGTATCCTTAGGAATTTACCGTTTCGATCAGTTTCGTACGGGGGTAGGGGGCATTTCTGACTCGTCTCATACTTCTTCACGGTTAACAATGCGATTGCGATATATTCCTATGTGCCTTCCGTAATACGTGTTTGCCGAACGGATAGTTATATCGCGGTCTTGCGAGCGAACTCGAGAACCGAAGGCGTCACAGTGTTGGTGCGCGACTCACTAGTCAGCCAGGATGGAATTAGGTGGAATCCCGTAGGAACTCAGGCGGCGCCCCTCGGGGAATTCCCGGCCTCTATAATCACCAGCTCGCCTATCCCATATCCTACATCCTATCCAATTCCGCACTTTTCTCCATGCTATAATGGCGCTCACCGATGTTTTGCTTCCAGTACTCGATTTCCGTAATTGCAGAACGGCCGTGCAGCAGTTGCACGCAATGATGAATTGAGTTTCTGGAAAACGCGCGACAACATCGACTCTTCATTTTCTCAGAGTTGTCGTAGAGATCGTTTGAATTTGATAAATTAAGTTCCAGGAAAACCTGCGACAACATCGATTCTTCATTTTCTCAGAATTAGCACAAAGATCGTTAGAATTTCGTTTGATAGTCGACGACTTGAAAGTTATATGGCGGCACGAACAAAGGTCAGATAAATCGACTAGCCTGATCGCTATCGCAAACAAGTATGCGTTTACATATTTCAAAAGCAATGATCAATATTCCACAGTGCCAATTCCATTATTGGACAATAAATTCGTGAGACGTATCGCAGGCAGGATACGAATTAGTGAAAAAATACAGTCCGGTCCCTTTATTTTAAACTCGCACGCCTTGCACGGTGATGAAGTTGTGATTGGTCGCACAATACTGTAGACTGAAAGAAATGTTTGAGCAAATTCTCTAACCACGCACAGAAACCTATCAATAATGTATCGTATCTACATATACGAGTAATTACGCATAATTTCCATGACAGCGTGTAGTCAGATAGGGAATGCAATGCGAATTTGTATGATTCGTGGCCGCAATCGTATTAGTATGTGCGTACCTCTGTACAGGATCTAATAATTGATATACAGTAATGAACCGCGCGTCGAAACCAAAGCTATATTAATAGATTCAAATCACAGACCGTTGCCTAGTCGAGTTTCCCGTAGGTATTCCGTTACTCGACAATGCAGCTTTTACCAGCACAACGAATCTGCACGCATCTATCAAATTTCAAACCACACACCGAAAACCCTGTCGAACTTTGAATTTCCATCTCGTTCCGATATAACGGGTGATCGCGACTAACTAAATTTCTGCAGCTGTAAAACGATGTTAAGAATATCAAATTCTCGAAACGGAATTGCGAATTTCACTTTCTTTTCGATCAGGATTTATCTAGTCTGAATATTTTTTTTCAGTCATGCGCCTGAAAGTTACCACATGTACTAAAGTCAACCCGTGATAGAAATTCGAATTTAGTTTCGAGCAGCTTAGTTTTTGCCAATTTTCATGTATCTGCGGGGAAAAGCAATATCTTTCGGTGGGCTCGCTGCGTGTTACCCGGAAATTTCATTACGGACTGCATTAGGTTAGCCGCATGTATATAATAAACATACGTGTGCAGTAATCTCGACGCGAGTGTCCAACGGGGCATGTACGCATTCGTGGCTGTAGCTACACTGCAGTAAATCGCGAAGGTAAACATATAATCTAAACAGAACGCGACAGTCCGAATCACTGTGCACATTACCTACCTGCATGTGCCCCGGAATCCCTGATTGTAATTTGCACGCCAGGCATAAATGCATAATTATTACTAGCGAATTAATTTACTACCCTGTTAATTAATATCGACGATTCTAATGCTGCCTCGGGCAAGACGAGTGCAGGCGCACGAATCGAGTTGTTATATTCATTCGTCGTGCCGGGGGTATCTTGGCAGAAAATAAGGGAGGTCCGATATAAACGGGTATGTGAGATGGAAATACGCAGAGATTCGAGCTCGCTGAAACTTTCAGGTAAAATTTCAGACCGTCTAAGCTTTTAATCGTAGGATTTCTAAAACTTGAGCTCTGCGCAGTCTGCCGTTGTTAGTTTTTGCCTGTGACAGGGCTCAACTCGTACAGTGTCATCGTTGTAATACCGGCTTGAGCCCGTGGATTACGACGTCATATTTTTCCCCTGCAATGATTCAAAGACGCGAGTATAACACGCCTACCGCGTGTGTTTGGTAAATTCGGAGTATTAAGTCAAGGATTCGTCGTAAATACCGAAGTTCGAACATGTTTAACCGAACCTACTTTTCTGGCTAAACGTCGTAGAGTTTGAAGCTTTTTCTTTCCTT
The DNA here is from genome assembly GCF_021155785.1 of Neodiprion fabricii. Classification (NCBI taxonomy): domain Eukaryota; kingdom Metazoa; phylum Arthropoda; class Insecta; order Hymenoptera; family Diprionidae; genus Neodiprion; species Neodiprion fabricii. The sequence goes on along the minus strand of NC_060239.1, from coordinate 36,105,798 downwards.
TTTCTTCCCCCCTACTCTCCGTCTCTTTCTCCACCCCTCGCTATTTCACCCTCTTTTGCTATTATCGAAGTCAGACCTTTAGTACTCCGTCGAGAGATTCCGGGAAGATTCGGAGGGAATTTTAATTGACGTGATTTCGGATAATAAAATATACGCCTCGTCGATGGAATGCAGGTATCGCGAGAGTCGATATTTCGGAGGATTTACAAGACATCTCGTTAATATGAGACACTGGACAAACAACAGAATTACGCATGCAAAACCCAAGGCCCTTGTGGACTTGGAAGATCGTGGAAACCTGTGTTTTGCGGGCTGCATAATTATACCCAACAGTAATCGTGAACATCGACTGCCACCGCGATTGGTGATCTTTGAATGTTGAAATCTTTGCAAAATTACCGCAGAATGTGGAACTTAGATTTCAACGATAAAAGCTTGAGCTCCCGCAACCTCGGAACGGTTCGAAACGCATCGGACGGCGGGTGTTTCGGTCTTTCGCTTTGTCTCGACGAAACGTTTTCTGCGGAGAAATCGCGCCGAGGCTCGGCTACGATATTTCGAACAACTTCAACTCCCGGTTCCCGACGTCAGGGACCAAGAAGACCTCGAGCTCTGGTCTCGAGAAGGGGTACCCGAGTTCCCTTGAGAGTCTGCTCTCGCGTCAGAGCTACCCAGGGTTAATTCCCAGGAGAGAGGCAACCTCTCCGCTTCCAATGGCTGCTTGCAGACTACCGTTCGCGAGCTGCTTGTCAGAAGTCTCAAGACATTGTAGGACAATAATTCCCAGTACAGCCGGCCAAAATTCCTCGAGTTAATTGTCGTTGTTGGATGTTTCGTGAATTTTTTGTTCCTCTCTTGGCGGCAAACGTGCGTTACACGTGAAGTTTACTGGAAAGTTTGTTCAAACACGAGTTTCGTGTCTCTGTAAAGTGACACAGAGAGAGAGAGAGAGAGAGATTGCAGGTCAAGGCAGAAACATGCAGTTAAGGTGATGCCTTGATTCATTTCGAAACGTACGTATATATCTCCAAATATCGAAGTCCGTGTATCTCAATCGTGAAAAAAGGCTTAACAACACCATTCTGTACACAATTCTGAACAAAAATACTCTTAATACATTTTCATTTGATGAAGAATTAAAGAAATGGCACGAATTCTATGAAATTACTGTTGCAATTTCGTGGAATCCGTACCATTTCTTTATTTCCGCGGAGGTCGTTTAACTGTCTACGCCTCCATATCCGTGATTAATTTAATGGTTAAATCTTCGTCTATATGGTTAAGAACGACCTCCTCACTTATTTCACATTTTTTATGTCTCTAATCACTCCTCCGTTCTTATCTATATTCACTCGGCACAACAAACGGATTATTCTATTTACTCATTGTCCTACAACTTTCTTTCGGCAATGTTTTTATAACAGAGTGTTATTTTGTTTGGAAATCTGACTGTTTGTTTTAATCCTCAATAAGGTATTCGAACGACCTTCTCATTTGCGGGATGTGAACGACCTCCCACTTATTTCACACTTCTGTATACATATTGGTTTACTTTCTTCTTCTCATCCTCCCTCATTCTCGACAAGTAAAGAGTTTATATTCCACCCACCCACCCTCTCCAACTCCTTTCAGTAACAATCTTCTTTAGACAGAGTAGTTGCCTTTTTGACCAGATCGTCTGTTTAACCATCTATAAACTATGGAGACAGGATATAAAGGAAGTGAAAAAAGTGACATTAAACACCATAACTGTGTTATTTTATCGAATTACTTCTCACCGTTTTTAACATTTGACCACTTTATATAAGGTTAGTGTTTCTATATACATAGTTTACGTTTAATTTTTATTATTGCCTATTTTAATTTCTTATTATATATCATTAATGTTGTTCCGACTCGGTACCAACAATGTATTGCAATTACATGTTTTCAATAGATGCATTGAATATGTCCTGAGGATGACTCCAATCAGAGTCGAAACGTTGACGGCAAAAACTTGTTGTTAAATAATTACTTACATTTCCAAGATCCCACAACAACGCGTTATGACTGTAACACTGTGCGACGTATACCATATCAATTCACCTTTTAGAGTGAGACTCTCGTCGTTGTACCTGCGAGCTAGATGAGATTGCTTATACCTAGAGTGTCCTTAGTCGTATTTCTGCGAGCTCGTACTCTCTCCGCGTGTGTTCCTCCTCTCGGGTGCCCACCCTAGGAAACGTGCTGAGACGTGTTTCCTGCTCCAGGACGCCGTATCCTGACTCCTTGTTCTATGTATATATGTATAAGTCCTTATTCGATCTTATACGGTATCATGCGCGGCTAAGGATCGCCCAAGATGATAGCCAATCCCGTTGCGTTTACGGTTATTACGTATAACAGATACACACACACAAACACACACACACACCACCTCTTGGGCACGGACTTCATTCGGCTTACCGCCAAATTGTTTACTTTTCCTATTGCTGCTGTTGCTGCTGCTGTTGCTGTTGCCTACTTACGGCAGATTGAATTTTTCCTATAATACTTGCATGCGTGTGTCGATGTCCAATGCATACCAAAATCCCAAATAGCTATTGCGGCACGGTCAAGCGTCTGGATTCGCGAAAATGGTCGGCTGGATACTCGGGAATTATATGAAAAGGAGATGCTGATCGGGTTGAATAAAATGGTTGAACGCTTGAAACTTTATACTCCAACTCCAGAATCATATGGAATGGAAGAAACCGTGATAAAGGAAAACTTTCTCATACCACGGAGAAAATTCCTCCTCGTTAAAAATATTTCAAAAATTGCGAAACAGTGATTTTCGTTCCAATGTTTTTCGTACGTCAGTGTTGCTGGCTTCAACCTCGCGATGTAAATCAAAGTGAAACATTTGTTGGACGGTTGACAAGGTTCGCGTGACGAAACGGAAATCGACTCACTCCGACATCGAATTACGATTGCGCAAACCTCCAGGTATGTCTTAGGCCGACCGCGGACGTCAGGATCTCTGGTTTTCCGGATTGGTTCGCATTTCAAGACTAGCTAATGGGAGTCAAAATGGTTCCGCGGGTCTCGACGTCTCAGATCCTGCGATGTGCTTTTAAAATATTCAAACCCTTCTTGCGGTTATCCCTGTCGCGTCCATCCGTCTGTCCGTCTGTTCTGGGGACTGATGTATCATAATATCCAGCTCCACGGTTTTGACTGCAGAGGCAGCTCGATGCCTTGCCCCTCCAACTTATACCCCGCCAAAATAATCAGCTAATTATCTGAGTGCCAAGTTTGCTGCACCAGCCATCGCATCGTCGTTACGTCAAATATGAGGCGAGTCTCCGCTGCTGCTTCAGAATCTAATGAATTACCTCCGCGATCGTGAGGATCAAGTTTCAAGAAAAGTTTCTTCGGTCTTCATTTTTTATAAAATTCAAACCGGGTCCGAGTTGGTTTCGTCGTGAAACAGAAGTTGCGATGATTAAGAAAAATTGTATTTTTACCGCAGGAGAAAAATATCGTACCTCGATCTTTGTTGATAATAGTTTGCATTTTTTTCTCATCTTTCAGGGGACGAAGAGTGGGATGACATCAACGAACAATATGCGTTGGACAATTTGGATCATGATTGCGAAGCCTCGGCGATCAAACGTAAGTTTAGAGTATTTTATTTAGGCATTTAGGATAATTGCGGTAGACATGCACCCCCTTTATCAACGGAATATGTTATAAAAAATGGTTAGTCGGCTGAATCAAAATTTTTATTACTGCACGTAATTCTTGCAAAAACTATTGGATATCGAACAGTACGATCGGAGTAATTTAATATTTACAGGATTTCTATCCTGCTATAAGTAATGGGTATAAATTACTCTAGGAAGAGTGAAAATAATCGATGCCGAAGTTTAAAAATTACAGGCTTGCTTGTGTATAAAACAGATCGTTAACGGTCCGATGTAACTTTTTCACGTAGATCAACCAAAACCCATCGAAACTTTAGTGATTAGCAATTGGGACGCGTACAACGATCTATTAGAAAATAGATCCTTGCAAGCTGAAGAAGCGTCTTCCAAAAACGTTCCCTGACCCGTCACCGGTTAAAGTGGCTTAAAATCCGCGAGGTCTCGAGATGATCAGATAGAGAGTTATTTTCTTCATTGAAAGCGTTACGTTGCCACGTGGCTTATTACTTCTTCTGAAAGCACAAATTGAGGAATCGAGTGTCGGAGGTGTCTCGGTGACGAGTTCAAAGGAAGGAAGGATCTGTCATTCAAGAGAGTCTGCGTTTGTGTGAAGCACGCGTTGCGATGCGTATTACGTGACTGCGTGAAAAGTGCGAGTGGTGTAAGGTATATTATTTCCGAAACGTAACGGCTAGGGATTATTTTCGCTCTTGTTTGAGTAGGTGTACGTATCAAATGATGACAGTTGCTTTTAAGACCCCCTTGGAGTCCCCGGTATCCCGTCGTTCTCTGATGCTGCACCTCCTCCTCAACCTCCTCCCATGTGAATATTACATTATGTATTCCGTATTATATTCCCATTACCTTGCCGTACCGAGTGCCGTGCGAATGTTACGTCCTCATCTCAATGCCCGTACGATGCGACTCTCCTCACCGATCCCAACCCACAATCTTCGATGTTATTGCGCAAGGTGGCAAAAGTGCGGAAGACGCGATGCAGCTGGGACAGTAATCACGTTGATAATCATTGCAATTCGTTCCTTATTATTCGGATTTTCGGAATTTTTTTTACATCCTCATCATGTCACGGAAGTTGGCTTTAAATTTTTCTTGCCACTTGCACAGTTTTTTTGAATGTTCCTGTATGTTATATTTTCTTTGGATGCCTTCTCCGTTTTACTCAATTCTCATCTTCACTTATATTCTTGACGCGTTCCTCCGCAAAATGTTTTGTTGTATTCCCTTCGCGCAAGCTTTGGATTCGTTTTAGGTATATATACTCGGTGATCATTTCCTTTGCGACTCGATTGTATTCGTATAAAATGTATACGGACATATCAGCATTCGTAGGAAATTTTTATTTAAGACATTGAGTAATCCAAATCATAAAAAATGTTTACTTTTACTTTCAAATTTATTTATCGATATGAAGAAGTCAGTTCTAACGAACGAATTCAATTTCACAGGCGCTACTTGAAGGTATTGGATCTCTGTTTCACAATTCTTCGCTTACTTCGATCTTTTTTCATTCTTGGTTTTCACTTTTAGCCACATTCTAACCATTCGTACATTTCCACAATTATAAAATCTTACAGCGTCGATAACGCGATAACATTCTTTCAATTTTATTTTTTATCGGTACCTTCTTCCCAACGACAGCGGAAGACGACGAGGACGAAGACGAGGAGCTTCAACGAGCTTTCAGCAGAGCGTCCGACGGTGAGTAAAATTGGCTTATTGTTACCGTAGTTTCTGTGCAGTTTGTCGAATTAATTCAAGCTTGAGATGAAGTGTTTTCGAAACAAAACTACAACCCGTGCAAAAACACCGACAAGAAGATCACGTTTCGCAACTCGGGGTGAAAAAGTGCATTGTTTCCGCATCATCTCACGCGGCATTCGCGACCGCCGTTATCACTGCGTGCACGGGATGCGAACAATACGCGAATGCGTCGAGATCCGGCATTGTTTGCCCCAGGTGCTTAAGAAATGCAATCCCTGATCGCGAATCGCAGTCCTCGCTGAATGTATTTTCTCTCTTTCACTGCGGCGAAGGTATCGGGAAAGGGAACGCGTCCCCCAGTCCCGAGGGTTGACCCAGCCTCGACGTTGAAGTGCAGGAAGTGCAGACATGTTTATCTCAACGTGTGTGTATCAAATTTGTGGTCTTAACCCTGGCGCAAGGTCCGCAGCTTCGACCTTTGTAAGATCCAAAAGTGATTTGGATCGATCAACGGGGAACGTTAACGATGTAGAAAATCTAAACTACGCTGTAAGTGATTTGTTGTGTTCAATTCTTTGTTTACAACCGAATTGATTTCTTTCAATTATCTCGAATATCGTACGACGAACGAATTTTGAATTCTTCAATTTTGGCAGTTTAGTTGTCGATATTTTCCGCTTTTGATTATCGGACTACCTGTTTCTGTGTTGTTTCTCTTTCTTTCTTTCTTTCTCACTCTTCCTAAAATCAGCTTTCGTTACCTCATTCCGTTTGAGTTTGCGAGATATATACATACAGGTACTACAGGGTATATACACATATATATATATATATACCTATATATATATACATATATAAGCAGCGCCTGATTGCTCTCTTCGCTTACACCCGGACGGGATGTTATTATTTTGAGTTAGCTTTCATCAGGTATACACTTACATACTTTATATTACTTGGAAGTAGAACCGGCTCGAACGGGGCCGAGTCCCTAAGGAGTACCCGACTTCCCGGGGGAATCCGGTATATCTACCTACCTGAAAACATCAAACTCCTTTCTTCTGCCGGGGCGCAATGTATTCCTTCAAATATTTATTGGGTCCTCGAAAGTTATAACTTTCCACCTACGCCCAAAACACGTTTGCAAAATATAATATAATGCTATAGAGGTTCATCCCCCAAATTTGTAACCGATACATCGCTTACACGTATATTCGTATATATAACAGAAGCCAAAACTTCACCTCTGTTCGCATATCTATAAATAATTCTTACGTAATAATGAATGTGTTGATAATTTTTTTCAATACTCCCATCCGTAGCGTTGCAGAATTCAGATAAAAAAAAAAAAAAACCATGTTAACGGCTGCTGCGTTATTCCTGTTTTTTGTCTAAATATTTCACTTTCGATTTCCATGTTAACAAATTGAATTGTTTAGTCAGGTATAACGATCTGAGGATAAATTGAGGGACGCCTTATGAAAAAGGATCGATTAAAAATAATCGTTACAGGTGCGTGTTTTGTTGAATAAAGGATACATCGTACAATAAGTGGTAATCGCATGGGGATGCTAATAAACTAGTCGTACACGTGTTACACCGGATATACGTATAACGTACAGAAGCATAGATGCGTTTTCACGTTTACCGTGCGAATTGTGTAAAAGTGATAGGTCGGTATAAACGCGTGTGTTCAACACCATCTTGGGAATTATCCGCTCTGTTTCATGCGCTCTGCACGCCAGCCAGGCAAACCGGGGTCGTGCCGTGCCATCGAGGGTCGGGGGTGTGAATCGCGTTACCCTGCTGGGGGGGGGCGTAAACGCCTTATTAAAGCGGGTGAATTTTTTTTTTCTCATAGTTTTTCGTTTTCGTTTTTTTTTTTTTTTTGTTTATTTTCTTTTCTTGTTTCCTTTCTTCGATTTTTCCTCACTCTTATATAGTATACTTATATACGCGAGGAGGAGCCGCTTCGAACTTCCTGTCAGACGTTTTCAATTATTCACCAAATATTGTCGATTCCCACTGCTGCAGTTACTTACCTTACGGATATATACTCGCACACGAAAGATTTTCAATCCCGTGACGGTGTAACGGTATTGAATACGGTTGGGTACTTCATTTCTGTTATACGACCTCGAGTCAGTAATAAGAATAAAGATTCGGAATTTTTGAAATCCAGTCGAGAAGTAAGGAGAAAATTTCAATCTTCAGGATCTGCAAATTCTGTCGTATCGTGTTTAAAGTTTTCGTTCAATGGGCACGAGAACGTTTCGATAAAATGTTGTTTTTTTTTTCAAAGAAGTCGCAATTTTTGTCAATAGGAAAAAGTTTAGCATTTCTTGCGAAAAAAATAAAAAAAGAAAACTCGAATCGTGAAATAGCGCAATATTTTTCAAAGCTACGCAATTATTGTTACGCATAATGTGATCCCTGCAATTTTTTAACACAAATTTCCTTTTAAAAGTCTGATTGTTAAGTTCAAAAATGGTGATAACTTTCGATTTTTTTAAAAAAATTTTTAAAAACGTGTATGAACTAAGTTTTTTTTTCCATTCGTATCCAAACACACTGGTATTAGGTATCGGTCCATAAACTACGTAACTCTATTTTGGACACTTTTGAACATTGAAAAAAGGATAGACAAATCATTCTTTTGAATTTCTTATTACTCTAATCGTAAGATATCCGAAGAAACGAATGGCGGGACTAGCCACGCATGCTAATCAATATTAGCCGGAAAAGAATTGTTCTCAGGTTTTTCTTGATAATCAATCTGAGCTTCCAGTCTACCTATCACGAACGCACGTCATTGAAACTCGTGACTACAAAAGAGATCACTCGAAATTAGAATGCATCAAATTATAAAACCACGTATCGCAGACTAAGATCCCCACCCCCTCTTAAACTGGCTACGTGGTTTACGGACAGCCCCTTACACGTGGGTTAAAATATTACTTCGAAGAAGAGAACACGAGTGAAATTTCCAATTCTGATTACTGTACAGTCCTTTATTATTTTAATTTTTTTTTAAGGTTTCTGGTGTTATATTATTATCTTGTAACTATAAATTGCGATAATTTCATGCAGGTTCAACAACAAATAGCTGTCGAGGTTCTATCGAACTGCAATACTAATAATAAATGGTAAAAAAAAAAAAAAATAGATTTATCGTTAGATCCCTGTCGTAGCGATAATCATCCAGGCATAATTCGACGGCATTCCGCGTCCTCGAAGCTGGAAGGTCCTGTACCTTGGCGGTCGCGTAGCTGCCGCGGTGTTCCGTGGCTCGCGGGTTGCGGGGCGTCAGGAGGACGCCGAGGGGATTCCCCAGAGACCGCGGAGAGGCCCGGCGCGCATGCGCCTCGCTGATTAGTTCCCTCCTCCCCCGACGTTTCGGAGTGCCGGCAGCGCCAGAGGAGAGCGCAGCATCCCCTTGGGGCCACCCTCGTCCTCCTCCCCCTCTGATCCCTCGCCCCTCTACCTCCCTGCCCTCCGCTCTCTTCATTCCGCTGGGTCCCTCGCGGCCTCCGCATCTATTCCCGGTACAGCTCGCTCGCTAAATAGATTAATGGAACCTTATAATACTTTAAATGCGGCAGCAAACTGTCGTGAGATATTCTCGCCCGCAACGTTGAAGCGAAGGAAAGAAATCCTCGACGTTTATCATCGATGTTTTTCAATCCCGAAACGGGCTATGACATAACCTCTTTCTTCGTAACTCTTACGATATAAATGCAGGAACCGAATTTTTGGTGCGTTTCATATAGATCGTAAACCTTCGCTTTAGATTTCTAGTTTAGTTTTCTACCGATTCTCTTTTTGGACGCATAATTTTTCGGGAAAATTGTATAACTGTCGGGTATTGAGAAAAACAACCGGGCTCTTTGCTCGGAGTGTACCGCCTTCGATGTATGTATGAATAAGGGTGTCCCAGGTGAGACAGAGCTGCCTCCAGCCGTGGCACAGCGCTACGTACCCCTGGGGAATATCTCTTCCTCTACCCGTCGTCTATCTCCGTCTCTTTTTCCTCTCACCCTCTCTTTTCAGCTCTCTCTCTCTCTCCCTCCCTCCCTCTCCCTCCTGCAGCAGCAGCAGCAGCTCGTGGAAACAACTATCGCCGGTGAACCGGGGGCTTGTCCACGTTTACAGTGACGTGCTACGAGCTTTTGCACCCCTGTCCTCGGCCGCGATCCGCACAGCTTCCAACCAACCCCATTATATACTCGGATCTGTAATGACCTGACCGCACTTTTGCACCGGGGCACGTAATTAAAACGCAACTCGCTTGGGGACATCTTGCTGCGGAATGTTTTCTCTGAAATCGCAGTTTTATGATGTTTTTTCGTTGTTTTTCTTTTTTAACTTGTTTGTTTGTTTGTTTGTTTATTGCTTTGTCGTACGCGAACAGGTACATATGTTAAATTTGTATCGCATCGCAATAACTTTTTATTCATATTCCTATGTTTCTGATGTATTAATATCTGTACGAAAAAGTACACATTTTTCTCTTTTCGAGCACAAATTTATAGCGATAAGCAATTTCGTTGATCGATACAATATTTCATTCATACAAGACTGTATTTCACTCGTTTTTTTTCCTAATCGATGAAAAATATGACGTATATTTTATCGCGAAATTTTTCAACGTTATCCATTCACCCAGACATCGATGAAAAATTCCATATTATCAAGACAACCGAACGAGTATTTCGTAAACCTTCTTCAATTTCATTCAAGCATCAATTTCTTTGGTCATAATGTTCCGATTTTTTTTCTTTTCTTTCGTTTTTTAAATTTTTAGCTTCTAATTATCTTTCCCGCGATTATATTATACTTCGCGTTGAACTTGCAGCAGGAGGAAAACTCGGGGCCGAATGTAAAACGAAAAAGCTCCTTCACTCCCCTTTTCCTCTCTTCCTTCTCCCTTCCCTCTCCCCATTATACGTCCAAAGACGGAAGAAACGTAGTTAATAATTCTAGAGTAGTTTAGTGCCACAGTGCTTTGGTAGTCTGTGTCGTAAAAGTTGGGCAACTTTGAAAGATAAAGGCGCCACATAGCCGCGGGCAATCCTGCCTCGGCAACGAGTCTAGGAAACCCAAAGACGCCCGCTGAAATAACACACCGCCCGCGATATGAGTTTCGCTTAATTTTGAACAACCTGCTGGAACACCGCGCGATCAACGGCTAACGTAATTATCGTGATTTATTTGTCGTTGAAATTTTTTTAATACCTGTTTTACAGAATAGCCAGTTTTTGATTTATTACGTCATACGTTAATGGTCTACAATCGAAGATGAATCAAAGAAGAAAAGTTAATCGGTCATTTTTACTCCGTATTAAGAGTGCAATGAACATAATTGTAAGTCAAATAGTAACTGGTCCAAGTTTACGTAGATATTTTTAAAAGTTCGTACATAAATAAATAATTTTTAAAAAAATCAAAATACCACGTTTCTGCAGATAGTTTTTCATCTGAAAAATATTTTTTCCCACTACATCTCAAAACGATAAATTTGTATTTGCAACTTTGACGATTCAATATTGTTCTCAGTTCAAATTACAGAAATTCTCAATATTGAAAAAATTCTCATCACGAGAAGGGTTTTAAATAGGAAAGTGAAAAAAATACCGAGCATTAACTTGATTCGAAGGAATGTAAAAACAGGAAAAAAATATCGTCGAACGGGTTGAAAATGAAGCTATAAATTCGTCACAAATTTATTCGAATATAGAGTGTGTGGAGAAAATATTTGTGATGAACGATTAAATTTCACGGGAAACTTCCGAGTCAAATCTGAGGTAAAAACCGCGGAATGCAACCTCGATAATCGGAGATGAGAGAAAAGCCGCAAGCCAGAGCGAAAGTCCGAGTAAGTTTTAACTCGCGAGAAGAAAGTCCCTTCAGCGTCACGTGTCTTCGTCTTGTCATTTGTCTGAAAGTTTGCGTTAATATCTTGGTCCTCGGGCCCCCTTTACCGTTTTCCCCAGCCGATAAACGGCGCCTATGTTCTCTCGGAGTATACTTTTCGTGACGTCAAGTCATCCCTCGTTACGTTTGACGGAACGAAAATCACCGACGATATTATTTAGGCCGAAATCCCGGCGGGTGGTGGAGAAACAAACGTGCGGAAAAACAAGGGGAAGGATAAAAACATCCCATTGCTCCTGCAGGATCAGGAAGCCGAGATGAGGAAGATCCTGCTGCAGGTGCTCCGCGCCTCGTAAAAGTAGCATAAGTCATAAAGGGGCCGCACACCTGTGTTCGTCCTCCGCTGCCGGGTAATAAGAGACCTTCGAACCTCCGGGGGTTGTTAAAACAAGAAATTAGTCCGCCGCTGGAGATGCATCAGCTCGTTATTACACAAATATAACATTTATTGGCTTCAAAGCTGCAACGCCTGCAGGGAATTCGGATCGCCGTTAAAAACGGCCCGGCATCTTTCCTCGCAATTATACCCGATTGACATACATAATTAAATCCAGTGAATTCTCTTCGTTTATTTATTTTTGTAATTTCTCTTTTATTTGCCATAAAACCGCGCAGGTTTTCCGGATTCATATCTAAACCGCCAGCCGAAGAGCACGTTGAGGGTAACGAGAAAGATGGAAAGAATCTTGTAAAACTTAACCATCCTTGCAATAAAGATTCTTGGGACAACGATTACGTAATCTAACAGGATTGTGATTTTATAAAACTATATACATATGTTGTATTAATTTTTTTTTCATACCAACTTTACGAAATTTTCTAATCCTCTGCTGCTGCACGTTGTCAAAAACAGTGGTAGTAATTTTATTTCTTCCGTTATACGTAATTTGAGGATTTTTACCAAATGCAAAAATTATTCCTCTGTTTGTTTCCTTTTTCTTCTTGTTTACAATATCGTTCAATTTTAGTTCGATTATCAAACCCCAAATATTCTTATAAACGTATATATATATATATATATATATATATATATATATATATATATATTATATGACTCTTTAATTTGTTTACGATTTAACGGTATAATGCTTGCCTATAATACAATGCGTATATGTATATGTAAGCGTGTCCGTGTGTGTGTGTGTGTGTGTGTGAGCGCGTAGGCTGAGCCTCCCAGAGGTGACCCAATCTTTCGAGACTAACAGAGTAAATCTAAGAAGCGGCCATCTTTCGGAGAAAGAAATTAAAGTTTTCCCAGAGGGATCGTGGAGAGTTGGGCTGGCGGCCAGTGGGCTATTGCCTATTGCTATTGTTTGTGTGGTCCCTGTGGGATAAGCTGGCCCTTAACAGTGCCGTGTAGGGATGCCGGCTCTTCCTATAACGGGTGTCGCCGAATCGTTGCTGATCCAACCTTCTTACACGAGTCGAAAACTTGCACGTCGCAAATATCCTTTCGGTATTGTTTCCTAAATTTTGAAAATAAAAAAATACTCTATTCGGTATAAATTCTTCCCAGCAGCTTCTTTTTCGTATCTCATATTGCAGTTCGCAATCCCGTGTATAGTTTTTTTTTTTTTCGTTTCACCATAAGCGCACTAAAAAAAGGTATCTTGTTAATTAAAATAATTGTCGGTTCATTTGTGGATAAAAATTATTGGTCCGAATAATTTTACGCTGAATCAAATCAATGACGGTAGAAGTTTTAAAAAAAACTTCAGTCAATTCTTCATTTTTCTTCTCTGTTTTCGTTTGGTTCAAATTTCAAATTTTCTCATAAATTTCAGATTCGTTGAAGATCGTCAGTTTTGAAATTCTTAACATTTCACCCGTTCCTTTTCCACAATTTTCATTCCCATTTTCGAATCGACTGAAAATCTGTCAAACTTACTCGTTCAATTTTGCTTCCGCTATTTGCGGCGTGGATTCTACAATCCGACTTTCGATTTTACTTTCCCTCGCAGCACTCGTATTGCACGCAGTAGTACAACCGAGAACAGGTCAGACCTCTCGCCAGTCTTGCAATCAGTAGTAGCCATCAACGGCCGATCAGCCACAGGCTGTTTCCACTTTCTACGCGACCGCGTTTTTCTTCCTTCATTATCGGGGGCCTTCGATGCTTTGTTAAACCGACAGCTGAAGACCCTTCGGATTTGCAATTTAAAAGCGGACCAGTTTTCATTGCTATGAAATACAAAGTGTACTAGCAGTGTCTATAAAATATTACGGCAAATTGTAAGAATTTTGCGATGAACGTTATAGAATGCAGAAACGATCATATAGTAAATTGGTCATCAAGCAATTTGACTGATTCGATTTTTAAATGAATAATTGAAGCGAAGAATTTTGATTAAAATTCATTAGCAAGTTGATTGTAAGATTATCGCAATTATGAATTGTTATCATTTTGTATATTACTATGACTGCGTGATCTGATAGCGTGAAAAAGGTATGTCGATCGATCAATTTGATTATTAATGGCACAACTATGATTTAAAATAAACTGCATTGAAAATATCGTTTGAAAATAGTGGGGCAAACATTTTTTTATCAAATTCTTTATCACGTACATTGATTTTAAACGTCAAAATTTTGCTGCAAGATTCTTCATGTATGGAAAGAAAAAATGGTCCAGAAAAGCTTCTTAGATTTCTCTAAACGTGAACGATTTTTACATCCGAAATAAAATCGAAAGCTCCGAATTTACCTGAATTACTAAGCTGCCTCATTCTAATTGGGAGAAAAAAATTCTTCAATTATTATCATCTTTGTGACTATTCTATAATTTTATTTAGTTCGACGGTTTTCGCTGTAGAATGTTGAATATTACAGTTGCATAAAAAATAGGTCCGAATGTCGGACGACAAGCTAATCGTTTAACCCGAGTTTCGAGGGCTCGTCATGTGACGTGTCCACTAAACATGAAGTTTCACATCCGGCTTACTAAGTTCGTCGGCGCATCACGTGCGTACCGAAGTTGGCATTAAAATGTGAAAATAAACGAAAATGAAAAATTGCCCTCTTTGGAATAATTGCCGTGTCAGATGGCAATTAAGAACCTGCAAGGTGTACGTAATGAATTATTTTTACTAAATTTCCCACGTTGCCTTCGCATCGGGCGTTATGTTAAAACAAAACCGACAGTTTCTGGAATCTCTTTATCACACCTTTAAACTTGCCAAAGTTCATTAAAATACAAAATAAACAAAAAAAAAATCATCCATTGTATATAATAATTTCAAGAGAGGAAGAACGAAAAAAAGGACGAAGGACATCAGAAGCGATTCGAACAGTTCGGGATGATAGTTTGCTTGATAATTTCCAAAGCAATAAAGATAATAATAATTAAAAAAAAAAAAACAAATCTGTATCCCCTGTGAAAATGAAAGATGAGCAAACGGCGGTTGAGAACCGCTGTGCGAACCACTGGGGAGTCCCTCGGGTGCACTGGGAGCAGAGGGGAACAGTGGGGAACCTCTGTGCCCGTACCGGGGCTATACCGTTGGTGGGTATAGAACGGAGGGGGATTCCCCAAGGAGGTAATTACTCCCCCTCCCGCCCTCCGCCGCCCGTCGAAACCCCCAGCCCCACCCCACTGGGTTCTCCCATCCGCAACCCATCGCAACTTCGACTCCTACAGGAGTTACATGCTAATACAAAACCAAACCGGTCGGTCTCCGACATCGCGCAAACCTGTAACATCATAGGTGTATATCTATATAGTTGTACGTATACCTGCTTGGATAACCCGTCTATGTCAAACCTTATACCTTGTAACTACACACTTGGAGGAATTGACGTATAATTAGGATGGTATTGACTCGTGGTTAATAAGTGGATCCATGGACATTGATAACAGGTTGATTTTTAACCGATATATGGTACGTGTTGTACTTGGTGATGATTTGTTCCAATGACGATGAGACGAGACGTAAGTCGTGAAATTATAAACGTGAGATCGAAGAAGTGCGCGTGAAGTCGAGGATTGAAGCTCGTACAAACGTCTGATTGTATCGAGTAGGTGGTTAAAGTTGACTTTTTGGTCTGTCGTGATGACAGAATGAAAAATTGGTAACTGGTATGAACTTGGCAAGTTCAGGCTTCGAGATATCACTTCATTTAATGTACCTACTCGTACGTTCGCAGAGGAGTGAACAAGTTGATCTTTGCAGGGTCGTAGATTTTTCAAGAAAGAAGCTTTTCATGCATACGCGAAGGCGGGACTTTTGAATGCAATTCTTTCTGAAACAGAAAAAAACGTTTAACAAGGAAAAAGTGTCAATTTTCTTTTCGCTATGTCCTTAATATTGTCACTGCTATTCTACTGTACACATTTTCAAATTTAAACAAGGTCGTGTAAAACTTGAATACCAAATTGTTCGATCAGTTGAATCAACTAATGAAAATTCAAAAAACGTTTCCATACCTATACGTACAACAGTCATATACGGATTGACTTTTTAACGATGCCACGGAGTGTTTGAACCTCGATTCCGACCCTCAATGAGAGGAAGTATCAAAGCGCGCGGATATTTCATTTCCGTTTGCGACCTCCCACGCTGCATGCGGCGCGTAAAATAGTATAAAGGCACGGGGAGAATCTGCGGGGTTAAATTGTCAAGGCGTAATCGCGATTCTGCCTATGATGGTAACTCAACGCAAAATGACGCAACGCGACGCGACGCAACGCAACGCAGGAATTAAAGGTAATGCTCGGGACGCAAAGCAGCCGGTTTGGCGCAGAGAGAGAGAGAGAGAGAGTGAGAGAAACTCCTGGTCGACGATATCAACGCTCCCCGAATGTGGCGATGCGAGAGCCAATATCACCCAGCTCAATCCCTCGGGATTGTGGCCGTGGCGTAGAGAGCACTGCTGTCGCACACCTTTGCAATGGATATTACGCAGGTTAGGTGGCATGGATACACGCGGAACCTCCCCCAGAAACCCCGAAACCACGCTTCCCACAAATTGAATGTGCGATATTTTACCAAATTTCAATCGACTCCGGTCATTTCGAATCGTCGAGTCGAAGATCTCGAGCTTCGGATTTTTATCAACGCATCGATCCGTTCGTTTTTGACTCGATCGTGAAAAAAGAGGTTTCAGCGTTATTTACTCGTTACAGTTTTTCGAATTTGGCTTTTGTACAATTTTCAAAACGCAACACCAATCAGGTCGAGTTAGTTTGTGCTTACTTGCTTTCAGAGTATCTCCAAGAAGATGGACCGCCTTCTCTACAAGGACCTGACTTGGAGAATCAGAACAGTTTCGACAGTGGTGAGTGTTTATCAATACAGTAATAAACATTTTGGCATAATAACAGTGATCGCGTTTTATTAGTTTGCCCCCGCCGTTACCAAACGCGGATCAAAATATTTCGGAGATACTAATCGAGGCACTAACAGTGACCGCTTTTGTTATATTCTTAACTCATCTGCACCATGCGACACTAAAAAACTACATATGTTTTTGTTAAGCGTACTAGACACACAAGCCCAATTGATCATGTAGAAATCTTGAATATACGGGTTAGATCTTTTCCTACTCAACTTCTATTCTTACATATTCAACTGTCTTTTGAAAAGCGTATTTCATGTTGAAGTATAATTCAATGTATTCAATTATATAGAGCCACGTTGCTTATGTAAATTATTGAAACAAATGTATAAAATCTACAATAACCGTGATCATCTGCGAATTCGATGGCTCGAAATGAAGACGCATCATGAGACTCGCAAACGCGATCCCGTTACTACGTGTATTTAGAAAAGTAACTGTCAAGGAGTTCACAATCAGGTTCTTGCCCGCGAAGCTCGGAATGACGATTTTTTCGGGACGGTTGGGATGCAGACTGGAGGTAGAAGTCTGTAAATTTTCGTCACATCCCCGGTGAGGCGAAGAGATAGAGCAAGGGCGGTGAAAATTACGCTGCATTAGGTACCGGCCGAGGAAGAGGATCTCAGAGTGGATTGGCGGGGGTTTCGAGTGTCCCGTCCGAAGGACGAGGGGCAGTTTCGCCACTCGGGCCCGGATAGGTCGGCCAGAGTTTTAGTGCGACATCAAAGTGTGACTGACCACTATGACGTAATACCTGGCTCGCGTTTACGCTGAGCTTGGCTTCCCGGGATTGTCACATATCGAATGTAGGTACGGACGGACGGCTCTCTTCGCTCTGCGGCACCGCGGCTTTGGGCTAGACCAAAATTGGACGTTTACGACCCCGTATATCTGCCGGCGAAAATTTCACCCTCAACACCGTGGAGGTCACGGATTATCCGTCATCCGATAACCAACTCCGTCATCTTCGGGCCGCGTCGGGCCTTTTTGATGTTGCGAAGATTTTATTTTTTTCCATCTTCTCAAACGGACGAGATTCAAGATAGTTGAAATTTTTTAACGGCTTGATTAATCAAAATGGCAGTAATACGGGAAACCAGTTTTAATTTCGAGACGCTTCGAGTGGTCAGGGAAATTTGATATAAAAGTGGAATATGGTTTATATGGTCTCTCGATCTTGATTTATGAGTTGACTTGTTCAAAATATGCTGGTTCTTACCATTTTCATCGTTGGTTATTTTGATCTTTGATAAAAGTTGAGAACAAGTCTTACGATATATTTCTTTTACCGACTTTAAATGTACTTAGTTTGTGTGAATTTCTTAATATCGTCGAAAATAACAATCAGTCGTAATACCGGGATTCTTCCAATCTCGTAACATCGAAATTTTGTAACATACTTCTCAATTCCTACTACAAAATCGTCCAGGGAATACAGTTGTTATCGACACCATAAAACATGGGAAAATTGACAGTGTAAAAATGTCAAGTTTTATGGTAATCCTGATGAAATTACCAAAGATTCAAAATACCGATGCATACTAATTTTGAATCAGAGGCAATCGGAATGTCGACAGTTTTTACCAATGAGACTCGAGACAGTGGTCAATCCGAAATTTGACACTCGAATTGGAATCGATCATGGATAGGAGAGAAGGAGTCGTTCTGCATACGGTGGCTGTGATTAGGTATATAGTCGGCGTGATAATTTCGGGAATATAAGATAATAAAGAAGTTATGAGCGATGGGACGGCGAAGGTTGACCCATGTCCGCCGTTTCATGGTAAGTATATAGAGACCGGATGACGGACCGCCGCGTTTGGTAGTGCCTCTACGGCTTTCTGGGTCGTCACTGTGGACCTGGATAGACAAGTTAGGGTTGCCGGCTAGCGGACTCCTGGGAGGACATAAACGTGCCCCTTTAGCGGATCCGTCCTTCTCCTCTCCTCTCCTCTCCTCTTCTCCCCCTTTTCTACCCTTTTCCACCCTCCGTCGCTGCATCGATAGACTCTGTGTGGTGAGCTCAAACGGATAGGCGTGCGGCAGTTTCTCGAGAAAGTCGCGGTAAATTAAATAGGCTCGTTCGATTGGGCGAACATTTTTGTCAACAAACTTTACCGATCACGATATCTTTCAGCTTTGGAAGTATAAGGTGACGGAGAAAAAACAGCTTTTGAAGAACTCTCCTTACATCGTTGGCGGTTTCTTTTCTCCCTTGGTCTGATCCTGGCGCGGTAATTCTGAGATTATGATTGTGAATAAGTCGGAAGAAAATTCTTT